>NC_051182.1:23784506-23843116 GCF_013339695.2 Rhipicephalus sanguineus
CACACGACACCCAGTTCGAGGCAAGCCCTCCGACATCCGTTCTCTATAGCCTAAATGCGTTAAAATCGGATGCCACAGCGATGCATCTTACGATCTGTGGGGCAAAACTCGGTTCATCAGGGGCGAATGGCTCCGGCGATTTTCGCCTTTCAGTTGCATTCTCCCTTAATTCATCTCGCTTCCTGTGCATTGGAGTGTTTTATTTACGCATCCTCAAATGGTCTCTTGATGGTCGTCTTCCGTTTGTATGTACTGCAAATGGGGATACGTGCGTGTCCACTTTCCGCGGGGTACAACCAAAGGCAAAACCGTGGCCTCCGAGATAGCTACGGCAACCGCGGAGGACACGGGCGAAACAAACCTGAAGGGGGTCACGACCAAACCTGAAGGGGGTCACGACCAACATTCTACGATTTACTTGTATGACGCGCGTGGTGTTAGCTAGTTAGAACCAGAACTCTGAGCCTTCAAAACGTACGTACGTCCGCGATGCTGTGTTGTGACGACCAACTCGTCGCGATGTGCGTATCACGCGTCTCCAGTCTGCCTCTAGCTGCTCACTTCGTGTTACACGACAAGCACCGCGGTCAGAGCCTCTGCTGAGCTTCGTACTCAAGGTTACCACGATTTTGCATCAGGGCTACGCAAAACAACAGCAGAGCCACACATTCATGCCACCGGCTGTGGAGAACGCGGGTACTTCGCTTACCCAACACGCTCGCAACGGCCCGTATCCAGCGCTCTCGCCTTTCTTCTTCGTACGACAACTATGGAAATCGGTAAAACTGAACGTTGTTATTCAGTCTTTTACGTCCGTGGCAATTCACAACGCAACAGTGCGTCTTTTGCGGAGTTTCTTCGTAGCGTGCGGAGGGCTCTCGTCTGCTGCTGTTTTCGCCGTCGTTCAGGCGAGTGATCCAGCAAGCACTTCACGACGGTTCGGTGGCGCGTCCGACTAGCGGAGAGCAATTCACAGCTCTCGTTCTGAGTGCTAAATGCGCAAACACACGCGATATTAAGCTCAATCGTTGTTTCGCACTCGCTAGTTGCACCTGGTCCCATAGCAAACTGTACGAGAGAGTCGGTCTATGCACTACTCAATACTTCTCCGACAGGTGGCGCCACACATCTTGGAAACTCCAGAGTCTGACGTCTATAGCAGCCCATGGAGAGGGCTCTTGTTGACCTAATATATAAGCTCTCACAGAATAAAAACTAGACGTACTTGATGCCCACTTCGATGCATTTATTCCTTCGAAAAGTAAGTTGCAAGGTCATTATTCTTGTAACATCAACACTAAATACTTTCAAAATAATTGTCTATTTAATTATTGTGGATTCATACTAAAGCACTGATGCTTGTCCTGGAAAAAGGTGGCCACTTGGGGCTGATTGCCAATAGATATTTGACTAGGAAGACCTTTTTCCATGCACTGAACGCTTAAAGAAAAGGTCAATAGAGGACAAAGTGAACATTTATAACTAAGTTTATTGCTCACGCAGTATATATAACATCTGTTGCGAACGTGAGGAAGCACAAAGAGGAAGGAAATCAACACGTGCAAGACCCCTCACTAACATTTTGAAAAGCGCGCTACAACTAAAATCTCAAAATAGTCAACTGATGCCTTACTTGCCTAGTCCTTTCCTGCCTCGTGAATGAAAAAATGCTTCATGTTTATTTTCCCCGTGCAATAGAAGGGAAAACGATAGGTTTAGCCTTCAGGGACAGCATAGTGGATTTTAGCTGTGTCGAGAACCAAATATTCTTGCAAGGATGGTGGTCGTAATACAAAAAAACATAGAAACCTGACTGCCATACAAGCATGTATGGCAGTTTATCAGGATTGTTTCCACTTTATACATTGGAGGAACATTTTACAGCAAAATCTTCTGATTGTTTCTCTCTCCACATACCTCCTCTCCACTGCCCCTCTCCGCTCCCCCTCCTCGTTTAGATAAAAGGTGTGGTAGCCTCGATGCTCACCGGAGCCGAAGACTACCGCGGGTTCAGGCTTAGCGAGCCACAGGGCCGCGTCTACCGTCGCCTGCTTACGTTTAGCGCACCGCTCCGCACACGCTCAGCTAGCAAAGGCGTTGAGCACCGCGCGGCATAAACACAGTGTTCGAGATAACATACACACACAAACACTTTATTTCCCTTCTGCGGCACCCCAAGACACACACAGTACACGTCCGCTCCCGGGGCACGGGGAAACAAAAGGGCTTCCCGACGCGGACGATACACCAAGGGGGACCGCCAGCACGTCGCAGCTGGCAATGGCGAGCTTCGACACGCCGCTCGGGAAAAAGGTCCGTCGCGGCTATGCTGCACACTCTCTCGGTGACCACTGGGCCTGGTCGCGAAAGTTTAGGGCAATCTCCGTACGCGTGGGCCTCCGGCAAGTGCGGCTCGGCGTGGTACGACCGCGCACGAGCACTAGGCACCGCTCTTTGGCTTCACGTACGAACCGGAGCTAACACTGAGGTAAACACGCCTGCAAGGATGCCGAGGCACCCAGGCAGGCTACAGCCCAGCGATTCCCAAAGGGGACGTTGGACCGGAAGGAAATCCGTGCTTACCCAGCGGCGTCCGAGGAGAGAGAGAGTTCGTCCCGGCGTGCACGCGCGTCAGTCGCCGAATCTCGCGGCTCCAAGACCGCGGGCAGCGCCACCACGAGAGCCGGCGCGTAGCGTAAGAGGCGTAAGATGACGACACTTGCCGTCGCGGGAGAACGGGAGAGGGAAAGGATTCGCGGAACGGCGAAATGCCCGCGCAGTGGCTTCGGGCGCGCCTCGAATCCCCACAAAGGCTCGCGTTAAGTCGAACACACGCTCAGCCACTGCCCCGGCTGTTCCGGTGTCATGAGTTCCAACGTCAACGTCGGCGCAGGTTGCAGTAATACTTTAACGCCTGCCGAGATCGCGGAGCAGAGGGTCGAGCAGCGCAAGGCTCGACGCGCCGAAGCACGGCGTAACCGTCGGCAAGCAGACCCTGAGCTCCGGGCTAGGGAAGCCCAGCGCAAACGGCAACGTCGGCGGGTAACTGCTACTGATAAAACGCGGGCTCGACATGCCGAAACACTGGTTCGCGTCGCCTCATGGTCCCCTTCATAAAATCATTATATGAAAGCTTTCTCAATAACTTCCAAGTATACCACTCACTTCTAAAAGCCTATTGATTGCTCATATAATGCACGTTTTCGCAAGCCATGTGTTGGCCACGGACCTGGGAGTTTTCGGTGGTTGAATTGCCTATGGTCCAGCGCAATTAAATCTCGTATAGGCTGTTGTCTTTCGTCCTGATATCGGGGGCATTCTAATAAAATATGTTGCACATCTTCATCCACGTGTCCACACGCGCATTCAGAACTTTCGGATATCTCTTCACTATTCATTCATTCATTCATTCATTCATTCATTCATTCATTCATTCATTCATCATTCATTCATTCATTCATTCGTTCGTTTATTCATACATTCTGTCCTGCAAGACCACGCTAAAACGCTAAGTATGGCCGAAACCTCTGGAAAACATGCGCGAAGTTTCCGTCAGGAAGAGCAAGACTGCTAACAAAAACAAAATTCGGAGAAACAAATTTAATAAAGAAACAGAACACGTAACAAAATACGTTAAAAATCACAATAAAGCAATAAAGAACATTACTAATTTAGCATGCATCACGATATATGACTCCTGCTCACTTCATATATTCTAACTAGTAATTTGTTGCCATGGTTTTTGTTGGCAATGTAACGCTGATTTCTTATTGGCGGTAAGGAGACCACACACTTCTGCAGTTGCAAACAGGTGTGGCCTAGTCGTTACAGGCATTCATGCCTTCCCTACACATACATCAGGCATATATTTTGTCGACGCTACAAAACTACCACCCGAACAGTGAACGAGTAGTCAAGAACCACAGCGCTTTCTTGTCGGTAGGTGACAGGTTCGAATCCAGCTGAGTGATGTCGTACCGAGGTGTCGTCATAGTCGTCCTCTGTACACGCGAGCTGATCGAAATAAGCTTGTCGCTTGGTGGACTGCGGCCGTGTGGCCCTGGTTTGACATTGATGGGCGCATCATTGCGATATTCCATACACTGAATGAGAGGAATAAGAAAAAGATGACTTTCGCCTTGGAGTCGCCTTAGGTGAATGCATAAGGGTGACCGAGTTTTTTTCGGTTCGAGTGCAGGCAAGCAAGCACTCAAACGGCTTTTAGCCATACATCGACGCAATCACCTGCCCGTCAAGCTTCACGCAGAGCGTTCAACACGTCAAGTGAAATTATTCTGAATATGATACGATATTCTGTTATATCGCATATTCCGTATTCGTCTTCCATGTTTTAATACGCAAAACGCGCGCAAGACACTTCTTTTTATACATGTAAATGCGATCTTTTTCTTTATTACCAGAACTCCTGTTTGTATCCTTCTGGCTCGTGCACTGTTGGACTTTACTGCGTTTTAACATCCGGTGTTCCACTAGGCGTCATAGTTCGTCCGAGTTATCACTTTATTTGGCATTTTACGTTCCGCTCTCTAAGCGAGAAGGAGTAGACAGTGCCACCATATAAGCGCCAACATCTCCAATACATCATTTCAATAAAAAAATTCAAGCAGTTCCACTCAGTGACAACTTTCCGAGTGCATGTGATCAAGCATCATCATCATCATAATAATCATCGTCACTTTGTTTAAATCTTACTTTACTCTCTCCCCCTCTGGTCGCGTGACCTTTGTTACGCCTGCTGCTACTACTGCTGCTACGACGACAGCACACAAAGGACTCAGAGATCTTCGTTTTGAAAACGAATGAATGAAGAAATGTATGGAGATTGGAGACAGCTACTTTGCAAAAACTTGCATCTACCATGGTTGCCTACGGGCAACCATTGTTGCCCGTAGGCAACCATCGCATCGAGTTCCCTTTTATCTTATGTGACTTAAGAGACGACGGTTCTCGAGGCGTTTCAATTACCGCTTGCCGACGCTGACGTTTACTTTCGGTTTCCCGAGCGTTCCTCTGCTCCGCGGCGGCGGCGCTGCCACTGCAACTAGCGCCGACGTTGACGTTGTTCATGGCGTTTCGCACACCATTGCACAGAGAGAGAATAACGGACGCACAGCGAACGCGCGCTTTCGCAGCCTCGCAGCTTCGAGATTCGCTTGCCGTCTTTCTGAAGCATTCTCGTTCCTGATGGCTAGTAACAATATAATCTCCCTCTCCACACACTCGTGGAGAGGGAGAGAAGGTTAAAATAAGGGCATGGGGGTTAACCAGGGCTGAGCCCGGTAGGATCCCCGCACTGGATTAGGGGGGAGGTGAAAGAAAAGTTACAGAAGATGAGAGAAGGGTCACTGTTGCCGTAGCTCACACTCGTAGCCGTGAAAAATTGTTACCGCCTTGATGACAATGTTCTTTCTTTTTTTTTTTTGTAAATATACAAAATCGAGAGGATGTGTAGCAGAGTGTAAGAAATTTCCAGCGCTAAATCGCGTTCAGAAATGCATTATTAATTGGCAAAACGTATCTGCATCACCACACGTAGCGTACGCCATGGATGTTTTGAGGATAGTTGCAAGGAACGAGCACAGATGTCTCAATCAAGGCGGCGCGTTTATTGAAGGAATGTTGCGCAAATGCAACTACGCATACAAGCAACTCCAAAAGGGACCTTCCTTTTGATCGCCAATAATTGGAATGATGCGTAAATGTGAGAAGGTGCAGTCAAGCACTAAAATTGGGGGAACGATCCAGAGTACTGTGTACATTACAGAGGTCGACTCTCGGTCTATGAAAGTGCCTTAGGAGCCCAATCCGCCAGTTAACGTGGACGGTTATCTACTGTGTGAAAGCGTCTTTGTTTCTCTAGTTATGTGCCCTGATTTTACCTTTCTGTTTTTAAAAAATATTCAGGCAAGAGAAAAATGCTCATGTGCTAAGAGTACACTATGCTTTACCATTTGGTCTTTTGATCTGGTACTCTATGAAAGAGAGCGAACAGGTTGGGAACTATAGTTCTAGATAGTGTGCTACCACGTAAGTGCCGGATAACTAATTCTTTAACCTGGCTCGTTGAGCGGCTTTAAAGGGCCCATCACCAAGCCACACAGCGAATTTGAGTTGGACGCTGGAAGTTGTTTTCCGAATAAAGAGCAATATGCCGCAAGAATTTTTCAAATCGCTTCATTGCAAACTGAGAAAAACATTATTTTTGTAGCGGCGCGAAACCATGATGCGAGGAGGCGAGCTGCAAACCCTTGCCACTCGCCCCGTGTAGCCTTCGTAAGCCAAATCCTTTCCCTACGCTCTTCGGCAGTGGAACCAGAGGGTCACGTGACCATGCATACGCAACACGTCATGCGCATGCATAGTCACGTGCGCATGACGTGCTCGAGCTAGCCCATAGAGTTTCCTCAAATTAACTGAGGGGACTCTGACGCTGCGATCGTTTAGCGGCCATGGGAATGATGGGTAGTACACGGATTTGCCTAATCTTCGTGCTTGTGGCTTCGAACGCACTTGTGACTTTGTTTATTGCTGTGTTTTGGTGTTAATTTCGGATAAAACAATGGACGGTTGGGAACTTCGTGACCAGATTTGAATTAGTGGAACTGCTGACTTTTGCTGATCTTCGTTCTGCGACAAAGCGGATGCAGGCGACGCGGAGCCAAACGGAGCACGAAAAAACGAAGTTTAGAGAAATCCGTGTACTACCCATCATTCCCATGCTGGCTCAAGCGCCATGCGTTGCAGCTCCCATAGACACTAGCGCCAAAGTTCCCACTATTAAATATTGTAAGAAACTCTGTAAGCAACTCTAGCGGCGTTGCACAGCCACTACCTTTATTTTATGTAGCGACCGTTGGCGTTGTGTCGGCTTTCTCTGTGGTGGACTGTCGGTTTTTGCAGGACGGGGGGGGGGGGGGGGGGGGGGGGGCATGCAAGCTGCGACATTTCTACGGGAACGAGACTAGCGGCATCAAGAGCCAGTGCCGCATGCACATTTAGGTAGACGCGAGAGAATGAGTGAGCGTAATGAGTGCTCGAATGCGCCAGAAAATTATTTTCATTGTCAGGGCTGGTGTCTGCTCGACGCGCAAACCACGAGAACACGAACGCATGCTAAACACATACAGATTAGTCCCGCATATCGCTTCGATTCGCAGTAAAAAAAGAATTCTGTTTCTTATTATTTCTCTCAAATTTCAGTCATCTACTCAAGCAACAAATTACACAATGTACACATGTCGCGTAAAATAATTATCGCTCTGTGGGCGACGTCAGAGCACAGTCGTCTACGTAGAAGACAGTCGTCACAGCATTGCCGTCTACGTTGGACCGTTCCATAGTGCACGCCATCACTTCAATCTCTGGGCGCGCGCCCACGAGAAGGGCAAGCAGCGTTCAGCTTGAAATCTGACCCATTTCCGCGGCGCGTAGCGTTGCAAAATTGGGCAGACGTGATCGTGAACGCCCAGTGTATGCATTGCGCTCGTCAGCTCAATATTGTCAGACATGGTGAGGGGCCTTTAAATGCGTAAAGTTTATCTCTCAACTCAACGAGAAAACTGTAGATCCGTTCGAATGCCACGTAATACAAATCGCTAGAAGGCAAATTTGTAAAACAAAATAAACATTGATTTGACAATAAAGCTTCCGTTCTTCTTCTTCCAAGCCAAGTTTGGACTGCCTCACAAGTGTCGTTAGCGTTGTAGGTGCGATGGCAGAAATAAGAGCGCATGACTACGAGAAGTATACTGTGAAAAAAAAACGCGTGCGTCTACGCGAGTCCGCTGAATTGCACTGCAATTTTTAATCTTTTTATCGACGTGCGTGAGAGCTCTGAATTTGTTAGCATGTATATCGTTGTGCATAACGGATTGGGAATGAAGAGCGCAAGCTTACGTTTTTATTCCAGAAACGTCCTGTCCAAATGACACGTTTATTATAATGACAACCAATAAACAATGAAGCCATGGAAAGCGTAGGGGGCGTTATCTGTAGTAATTAAGGTATAAATTTGAGGGGAAGAAAAGTATACGAGACGGCAACTTGCCGCCGGCCGGGACGGAACCTGCAACCTTCGGAAAAGACATCCGATGCCCTACCGATTGAGCTACAACGGCGGTCGCCCTCCTGTGCACTTAATCGGGTACATCTGTGCAGTTAACCTGTCACGGTGGTCTATTGGTTATGGTGCTCGACTGTGGAAACAAAGGTCGCGGGCGGGATCAAATCTCGGCCGCAGCGGTCGCATTTCGGTGGAGGCAAGATGCTAGTGACCCGTATACGTAGATTTAGGTGCGTGTTACAGAACACCAGATGGTCGAACTTTGCGGAGCCCTCAGCTATGCCGTCCCTCAAAATCATATCGTGGGTTTGGGACGCAAAATCCCAACAATTATTATTATTGCTGTGTTATTATTATCTAGGCATTTAAATGTTGTAGTCAGCGCCATTACTAGCGGCGCTGACTAGCACTCCCAGGTTTAACTGCTCAGATATAACCGAGGATGCAGACGGGAGGATGACCGCTGCTGTAGCGGAATTAGTAGAGCTTCGGACGCGTTATCCGAAGGTTGCAGGTTCAGTCTCTGTCGACGGCAAGTTGCCTATTCGTCTACCTTAACTTCCTCAGATCGATATAGTAATCACTCTAGTAAGCTGTATTCAGCTGTCTCTACAGACCAGTCGGGCCTAGATGTAGCACATGGTTGGTTTAAACTGCTGCCTTTGGAGCCAGTTCTACCAGTACACGCGGATGCCTATTTAGTGCGCGAAAGCGTCATTTGTTTCTCTGGCTATGCGCTCTGACTTTACCTTTGTGTTAGTAAAAATATTCAGGCCAGAGAAAACTGCTCAAGCGCGAAGAGTATACTAAGCTTAACAGTTTGGTCTTTTGATCTGGTCTGTTAATACTCTATAAAAAAGAGCGAACAGATTGGGAACCTCAGTTCCAGATAGTGTGCTACCATGTAAGTGCAGGATAAAAAAAATCACAGCATATCCACGGGGTGAATGATGATGAATGCGGCGAAGCTACGGAGGGAATCATCTGTAAACCGTGAAACTCTTCCGTGAAATGCGCCCAGTACATAATATAAAGAGTGTGAAACATCGTGTATATATTAAACATCAAACTTTTATTGTACTGTTGGTTTACGTGGTCCCTTCATTATCACTTGTGATCGGTGAAATGCAAGGAAGAAGTCCGCTCCCGAGCGAAAGAGCGCCAAGAGCGACCGCATTCCCCGCTCGCCCTGTGCGAATTAAAGGCAAGGCTAGAGGGAAGACAGGACGCGCGTTCCACGACGCGAGGTCGGTAGCATGCCCAACGAAAGCCAACGGAACGCGATCGTGCAAGTGCTCCGGCTTCGCATCGCCTCATGGTTCCATTTAGCGTCCCAAAACCAAATATATTGCTCAAGGTGTGCCTTGCGTTTTCGTAGAAATAATTTCTTTATCATGTACATTAAGACGAAAAGTTGAAAGCTCACTAGAGTGTATCGCCCGCAAAGTATGTCTTTTAGTGTGATTTAACTCTCGTACGGCAGGGTCCTCGCGCCGTTGCCGGTCCACCTCGCCCGTTGACGATCGGGCGAGGTGGCTACATACAACTACTACTACTACACTTTAAGAAAAACATCTGGCGTTCTTTCGTTCTGCTTTTACAAAACATCTGGCGTCTTTCGTTGGTTTATTTCATCAATCACGGCGTTTTGAACAAAATTTTTATTGTTTAATCACGCACAGAAGAAATCTCACCAGGCACTACCTTGGAGGTAAACAATGGCTGCTAATGGGAATGAGAGACAGAAGAAGTCGGCTTTTAGCTAACACTTACACTTCTACTTCTACTAACGTTTCCTACCGGAACATGCCAATGGCTGCTAATGGGGAATGAGAGACAGAAGAATTCGGCTTTTAGTTAACGCGCACGCTGCGAATTTTTTATTGTTCAACAACGCACAGGAGAAATCTCCCACCGGCACCACCTTGGAGGTCAAAGCGTAAGACTTGTTACGCACTACTACGATGACGACGATTACGAGGGACGAACGGGTGCCGCCTTAAGGAGCTTCGCCCCTAAAACTTTCGCCATCTCCTACTAAAGGGAACCATGTGGGGATGCGAAGGAGCGCATGGGTCGACTTAAAGGGCCCCTAAACCATAGAGTTTCCTACAATACTTACTAGAGGGAACTCTGGCGCTAGTGTCTATGGGAGCTGCAACGCATGACGCTTCAGCCAGCATGGGAATGATGGGTAGTACACAAATGTGTCTAAACTTCGTTCTTTCGGCTCCGTTTGGCTCCGCGTCGGCTGCATCCGCTTTGTCGCAAAACTAAATTCAGCAAAAGTCAGCAGTTCCACTTCACCACTTTACCTTTTTAGGCTAACCAAATCAAACCTGGTCACGAAGTTCACAACGGTCTATTCTTTTATCCGAAACGAACGCCAAAACACAGCAATAAACAAAGCCACAAGTACGTTTGAAGCCTCAAGCACGAAGACTAGGCAAATTTGTGTACTACCCATCATTCCCATGGTAGCTGAACGATCGCAGCGCCAGAGTCCCCTCTAGTTAATTTTAGGAAACTCTATGCCCTAAACCACCAACAGACGCTCGCCTGCTCCTCTGCGTGCCTTTCCTGTATCGACAGCAGCCGTCATGACGTCACCCGTATGATTAGGTGACGTCGCGAGCAAGAGACGCTGTCAGTGGGCGAATAAGAGCCCGTTTTCTGCTAGCAGATGCACGCGCTTGCGTTTGCACTCCGGGCGCTGAGGAAGGGCTCTCGGAGAGGTGGATGGACGAGCCGACGAACGCAGCCTAGCGAAGGAAAGAGCGAAACGAGAAAGCGCATGCAATTCCGCCAGCGTTCGCTGTAGACTCGTGCACAACTGCAACGCCACAACTATATTTGGACATGTGGGTGGTTTAGGGGCCCTTTAAAGTTTCGTTCACCACAGGGCACCTTGCCCGATGTTAACGCGTCCTTGCATGTGAAGCACACCATGACTTCACTGTAGTTGCCGTTGCTGTTACTCGTCCCGAACTCTTGTTGGAGCACGTCACGCGAGTTCATCGCGCGTCTGCAGAATCTCGTTTCCCGAAGCCATCACGTGATTGCTGAGAGAGTGTAAGGGCGAAAGGCCACAGTGTCTTACCCAACCCCTCACACAGGCCCGAAAGCGCTAGCGCGTGCCAGCGCGTTCTGACTAGGATGCAACGCGTTGGTTCATCGCGCGTCTGCAGAATCTCGTTCGCCGACGCCATCACATGATTGCTGAGAGAGAGTAAGGGGGAGAGGCCACAGCGCCTTACCCAGCCCCTTACACAGGCCTGAACGCGCTAGCGCGTGCCAGCACACGTGGTTTTGTCTGCGTCACGCCAAGCTAGGACAGCATACGGCATCCCGGGCCCCTAAAGTGCTCTGCACGTATCATCATCCATGCGGTCGAAGAACAAGACGAAGAAGTCTTCTAGGCGCGAGCGCGCGTTCTGCACGTATCATCATCAAGTCGGTCGAAGAACAAGACGAAGAAGACTTCTCCTTGGCGCGAGCGCGCGCTTAATATGTTACAGATGGCTATGGTAGGTTTTAGAAAGCGGACGGTCGCGTCGCCAATGGAACTACAGCCAAAGCCCAGCGCAAAAGATGCTTCGCATCTAATAATCCTTTAAAGGGCCCCTCACCAGGTGACATAACGAGTTTTAGTTAGACACGGGAGGTTGTTTTGCGCCCAATAAAGAGCATTATGCCACAAGATTTGTTTCTCATCGGTCCTTTGGAAGCTGGGAAAACCAATGTTTTGAGGCGACGCGAAACCATGATGCGAGGAGGCGAGCTCGAAACCCTTTCCGCTCGCCCCGTCTAGCCTTCGCAAGCCAAATCCCTTCCCTGCCATCTTCGGCACGCGAGCGGGAGGATCACATGACGCATACGCATGACCACGTCATGCGCACACAATGTCACGAGCACGTGACGTGCCCGAACTAGCCCAAGACACCAAGACGCGAGCCCTGTTATGGCAGCGTTATTTACGCTTCATCTCTGCAAGTTATGCCGAATGCACCCTCGCCGATCACTTGGCTTTCAACCTATTGCTGAGCACGATAGCTGCGACATTTGTACGGACGCGAGACTAGCGGTGTGCCGCATGAACATCTAGTTAAACGCGGGAGGACAAATGAGCCTAATGAGCGCTGGAACGCGGTAGAAAATTAGTTTCGTGGTAAAGGGTGGCGTCTGCACGATGCGCAAAGCGCGAGAACACAAACGAGTTCGGAACGGAGGTAGATTTGTCTCGAATGTTGCTGCGATTCGCAGTAAAAATTAAAAAAGAAAACGCACACATTGCGTTTGTGTGTTTTATTATTACTTTCAAGTTTTATTCATTTATTCAAGCAACAAATTACGCAAACTACACGCCGTATGAAATAATTATCTCAGTGTCACGTCCTACTGTTAGCGACGTCAGAGCACAGGCATGTACGTAGAGGACCGACGTCACAGCACTGCCGTCTACGTTGGGTCATTCCATCGTGTACGTCATCCCCTCAGTCTCTGGGCGCGCGGCCGCGAGAAGAAGGGCAAGCAGCGTTCAGCTTGGAATTTGACCCATTTCCGCGGTACGTAGCGTTGCAAATTTTGGCCGACGTGTTCGTGAACGCCCAGTGTATGCATTGCGCTCGTCAGCTCAAAATTGTCAAACCTGGTGAGGGGCCTTTTCTGGCTGAGCGGCTTTAAAGGGCCCCTGAGCAGGCCACATAGTGAATTTTACTTGGAGGTAGTTGTGTGCTGAATGAAGACCATTATGCCGCAAGACTTTTTGAAATCGGTTCATTACGAGCTGAGAAAAACAATAATTTGTAGCGGCGCGAAACCGTGATGCGAGCAGGCGAGTTTCATACCCTCGCCACTCGCCCCGCGTAGCCTCTGCCCTCTTCGGCAGCGGAGCCCGAGGATCGCGTGACGCATACACATGAACACGTCATGCGCATGCATGGTCACATGCGCATGACGTGCCCGAGACAGCCCGAGCACACGAGCGGCGTTGCACGGCCACTACCTTTATTTTATGTAGAGGCCGTAGGCCGTAGGTTGTGTCGGCGTTCTAGACTCGTCCTGTGTGAATGTTCCTTCTCAGTCTCTGTCTTAAAGGGCCCCTCACCAGGCCACATAGCAAATTTTAGTTAGACACTGGAAATTGTTGTGTGCCAAATGAAGAGCAGTATGCAGCAAGAATTTTTCAAATCGGTTCATTACGAGCTGAGAAAAACAATAATTTGTTGCGGCGCGAAACCATGATGCGAGGAGGCGAGTTTCAAACCCTTGCCACTCGCCCCGTGTAGCCTTAGCAAGCCAAATCTCTTCCCTGTCCTCTTCACTTGACACATACGCATGAACACGTCATGCGCATGCATGGCCACGTGCGCATGACGTGCCCGAGCCAGCCCGAGCACGCGAGTGGCGTTGCACGGCCGCTACCTTTTTTTTTATGTAACGGCCGTGGGCGTTTTGTCGGCGTTCTCTGTGGTGTACTGCCTGTTTCTGCAGGACGGGCATGAAAGTTGAGACATTTGTACGGGCACGAGAGTGGCTGTATCATGAGCCAGTGCCGCATTAACGTTTACTTGGACGCGATGGAATAAATGAGCATAACGAGTGCTCGAACGCGCCAGAACATCACTTTCGTTTCCAGGGCTGGCGTCTGCTCGATGCGTTAATCACGGGGACACGAACGCACGGGAAAGGGAGGCACATTAGCCCCGCATCTCGCTGCAATTCACGAAAAAAAAATGAAAAAGACGCACACATTCCCTTTGCGTGTCCCATTATTTCTCTCAAGTTTTATTATTCTATTCAAGCAACAAATTACACAAACTACACATGTCGTGTCAAATAATTATCGCAGTGTCACGTGGTACTGTTGGCGACGTCAGAGCACAGTCGTCTACGTAGAGGAGCGACGTCACAGCCCTACCACCTACGTAGGGTCATTTTCTCATGTACGTCATCCCCTCATTCTCTAAAGCGCGCGCCGCGAGAGGAAGGGCAAGCAGCGTTCACCTTGAAATTTGACCCATTTCCGCGGCGCGTAGCGTTGCAAATTTTGGCAGACGTGATCGCGAACGCCCAGTGTATGCATTGCGCTCGTTATCTCAAAATTGTCAAACCTGGTGAGGGGCCCTTTAATAGCGCTGCATCAAGAATGCACTACAATAGCCCTTTAACTGGCAAGATTAGAAAAACAGCGGAAACATTTTTGGCTGGTTTATTTCTTGTTTAGAACAACCACAGAACCACCAAAACAAGTTCCATGATGTTTCATAAAAAACTAAAAAAGATAGAGGACATCAACAACTTTGTTGATCTGCCAGTTAACGCTAAAAAGGCGGGGCTCAAAAATGTTTTAGATGCGAAGTATCTTAAGGCGGAGCTCAATCCGGTGGTGGTGGTGGTGTGCGGCGTGACCACCCTTACTGCGCATGCGCATACCCTCTCCACGCACCTCCTCTCCACTCACCCTCTCCCTTCCCCCTCCTCACTTTCCCTCTCCACTTTCCCTCTCCCCTCCCCCTTTCCACTCTTCATCTGAAACGCGGGCTAGACATGCCGAAATTCTCTCCTGCGCAACGCCGCGATGAGCTCGAGCGCATGCGCGTCCCCTCCCCTTCTCTCTCCCCTTTCACGCTGCCCCCCTCTCGCCCGCCTGTCGACCGCGTTCCCCGCTCGCCCTGTGAGAATTAACGGCCAGGCTAGATGGAAGATACGACGCGCGTAGCGTCCCTCTTCGCGTTCCACGACGCGAGGTCGGTAGCATGCACAACGAACGCCAACAGAACGCGATCGTGCAAGTGCTCCGGCTTCGCATCGCCTCATGGTCCCCTTTAGCGGGAGATGGTGTAATTTTTTATATATGGAGCTTTCTAACGCGTGTACTGCGGTGACGTTTTTTAATCACTTTTCATAAAATGATAGCGGGTGTGAGAAGTCTGAAAGCAGTTGTTTCCGCTCTTCAGGCAAATTAAAACGCCGTATTTAGGGCACTTGAATTCAGAGACGCCCTTGTGGCACATGCCGCAGCGACCTCTTGTCCGGTTTCCTTCTTGCGGCGAACAACCAAAGTCATGTTCTAGAGCTTCAACTGGCCAGCGGATGAAGTTGTCGTAACGGGCATCATCAGAAGGCATTGCATGTTTCCTCTTGGTAACAGAGAGCTGCAGGGCTTTCATGGGAGGTCTTCCAACTGGGCGCGGTACCAGAACTTGGTTCGCTGATTTCAGCGATTTGCCAACAGATACACGACAATCCTTGCGAGGCATGATGTTTTCGTTTAGAGCAAAGCAGTCCCTCTTGTAGAGAAGCGAAGCATTTACTATGCTAACGCCCAAGGAATACGCGAAAAGCTGGAAGTGCTGCCTGCGGGCTTTTGATGGGGTCTTGTAAAGGTGCACCAGCATATCAGATAAGTCGGTCACACCATGTGCTCATTGTATGTCTGTAACTCTGCTGGACAGGTAGCTAGTAACTTTGTCTTCTTGGACAGGTAGTAGTAACTTTGTAACTATATCTCTTGGCGTAACTGAGCGGCTCTACGCCATGTGCATTGCTCAGCAGGGTCACACATCTGTTGTCATGCCACTTTACGGCTATCACGCCTGAGGTTGAGCCATAGTCTATTGCCCCTCGTTTCTCTTTCGACACGATTTTATCTTCTTTCAAACAGCAGTTGCCTCCTCCCGATCTGTTAGCGCGAACTGTGGCTACGCAGTGAATATTCAGCTCGGTTTCATAAACTCAATGAGATTGTAGCCGCGTACCGTGGTAAAAGGGTATGTGCCACACGGGTCTGGAGGAAAGGGTTTGACGACGTACTCGACAGGATTTCGTAATATGACTCGACAGTCATATTCGTAAAACCATCTTACCCTGTTTGGTGTAGAACTTCGGTCTACACCAAACGAAGGAGGCGATCATGAGAGGCTCCAGACGTAGATAGATAGATAGATAGATAGATAGATAGATAGATAGATAGATAGATAGATAGATAGATAGATAGATAGATAGATAGATAGATAGATAGATAGATAGATAGATAGATAGATAGATAGATAGATAGATAGATAGATAGATAGATAGAAACGCTCAAAGTGCCAAGGCTTCGCTAGGAAATGCTTCGCATTTAATACGTAAAACAAAATAAATTTCCAGGCGAAGTTTGTACTGCCTCACAAGTGTCGTTGGCGTTGGAGGTGCGATGGCAGAAAAAAGATCGCATGACTGCACGGGAAGTACACTGTGGAAAAAAACGCGTGCGTCTACGCGAGTCCGCTGAATTCCACTGCAATTTTTAATGTTTTTATCGACGTGTGTGAGAGCTCTGAATTTTTTTAGCATGTATATCGTCGAGCATAACAGATTGAGAGAACTTCTTGGCAAAAAAAAGTTACTTGGCGAGGTGGGACTCGAACCCACGTGTCCATGATCCGAAGGGGAGTATCTAAACTCGGATATCTAGGCACGCGACTAGAGCATCGCGTAGCCTTTCATATTATAGCACAGTGGTAGGAAAGGGAAGTCAAGGTGAGGAGGAGTGCACGGAGAGAGGGAGGGAGTGAAGCAAAGCATAGAAACGAAGGAAGAAAGAAAGGCAAGACAGAATCAGAAATAGAAAGTGAAAGAGAGAGTCAAAGAAAAATAAAGAAAGGAATATGAAGAGAGAGAGAGAAAGAGAGAAATATAGAGAGTAAGCGAGAGAGAAAGGCAAGATAGAGAAAGAAACACAAAGAACGAGGAAGAGATATAAATAGACATATATGTAGAGAAAGAAATTGAAATAAACACAGAAAAAAGGAGGGCATCAGAACAGAGATGATAGAAAGAGAAAGAAGGGGTAAAATAAAGAGAAACAAAGATGGCCACCAAGCTCCGCACTTCCTTCTGGCTGGGCACCGCTAGTGTGAAGTTGTCTTCACGTTTTGTTTCCTGTATTCATGCACATACCGCCCAAGTATGTATCGAATTAGGGATGATCGCAGTAAAGTGTAAAAATAACACCCATCCCGCACGCTAATCTTCACATTTCTCAATGTCCAAGACCTGCTAGTATTTTTGGCTCCGCTTGTATATCCTAAACAAATATTGTTTTTTCTTTGCTGACCACACATTGTGCTTGCTCACCTTTTTATTTTATTTCCACGTTCTAATAGTTGGTCAGCTCACTAGAAAGTGATACTTAACCAAGTCATGAATCGGCCATACGCGTATACTAAAGATGCTGCTGATTCATCGCATCAGGTGAGCCGAAATTGTACACACGAACCATGAAACAATTGCACTTTGTAGCATTCCTTTTCTGATTTTTCTTTTAAGATGATCAACTTTCACGAAGAAACAACATCAGCGTGCTAGTACATGCGAAATTGACTGAATTTAACATTTACAAAGCAACACACGCCTACACAACAGCATGAATAGCGAAACCACGGCTACGGGCCATGGCAGTAAGGGCGTGTACGTGAGGCGCGTGCCCTGCCGGGTAACCCGTCCAGTACTGGTGGGTAATGGACACTTTGAGAAATAGCGGGCGCTCTGTTACGTGCAGTGACTGAAACAAAATTTCGTTAGAGAACAATACATATTCTGGTATCGGTAATTTCTGACCGCTTAGCAGTAATATGAATAGTTCTGACGTCACTTGTTTTTCGCAATATAACGGTAACGCCGCTCTTCCCTACTGGGAAGTCACTCATTGTGTACAGAAAATCGTAACGATAGAAAATGCGTTGCTTCCAATGCACTTTTGGATTGAAAATACCTTCCCAGCGCATGAACACTTCAACAGCGAAGCTGTTTAAGCTCATGGTAACTTGTGCTCCGTCGAGAAAAATACCACAGTTCTTATGCCGCACAGTAATAGTGCAAGCCCCACTACCGAGTACAGCAGGGTCGAGCGTTAAGCGAAAGGTCTACTCGGCGAAGTGAAGCACGTCAAAGAGAGAGAGAAAGAAAAAGCGAGCAATATAAAGAAAACGAAAGAGAAGAATAGAGAGAAATAACGGGAGTAAAGACATAAAAGGATAGGCAGAGAGAGGAAGAGACAGAAAGAAAGAGACACGAAAAAGAGATAGAAAAAACAGAGATCAAGACAAAAAGAGAAAGAAAGAGAGAAATAAAGAAAAACAAACAATAGAGAGAGAAAGAAAGAGAGAGTAAGAAAGAGAAAGAAATAGAGAGAAAGAAAGAAACAGAAAAATAGAAACAGATACAAAAAGAGATACAAGAAACAGAGAGAAAGAGAAGAAACAAAGAAAAAGTGTGGAGAAACAACGGAGGCCACCGAGCTTCCTTGAGGCTTGGCACTACTAGTGCGGAGCTGTCATGACTTTTTTTATGAGCAGTTCATTGCAGCTAGCACTTTCGTGGACAAAGTTGTTCCCGATACCGCGATTATTTAAAATTTGCACTATTAAATGGGAGCCAGTACCTTCATCAACGGTTGCGCATCTGCCCTAATGTAATCTGGAGAGAAATGTGCTCCGAACGCGAGGAAAGGAGCAAGTCGTTCAACGAATTAGCAGATACTTCCATGTTCAAACTAAGAGAGGTGCCCTTCAAGCCAGTGTAAACGTATACAATGTGAAAAAATTAAGTGGGATATTTCACAAAAACCACTCGAGCTTGACTTGGGAGTTTGACCTAAAGTTTAAAAACCAAGTATGACAGAGCCGTCAGGCGCGCTAGTGTGCTGAAAAACTTGGAAGCGTTTGATATGCATCGTGCTGTCATTCGTCACGTCAGCTCGCCCTAAAAATGACAGGCCACGAAAATTTGGCAGAGGGACCCTTCGACGGCCATAACAAGCGAAGCTTTCGAAAGGTTACGCTGCACCTCCAGGGCACAAATGAAGTCTCAAGATACAGCATAGATGCACCTGTCATTGGGAATATTTGCAATCAACCGGTTCTAGTACTTCAAACCAGCGAACTGAATGAAATGTCAAACCACGGCCTTATAATTGCCGGTTTCGACTTGCCAGCCAATCGCGTTAACGAGGCGTCAATAGAGCTTCTAATCGGAGCCGACCACTACTGGGAACTTGTGACAGGCCAAACACAGTCCTTAAACCAAGGTTTAAGGGCGGTGGAAACAGTTTTTGGCTGGACAGTTCATGGACCAGCGACAACCCACTTGACAGAGCTGTGCACGGAAGCCATGGTCCTGAACGTCCAAGCTGGCCCTATACACGACGCAATCGAAAGATTTTGGAATGTTGACTCCGTGGGAATGGAATCATCACAGAACGAGGACGTTCATGTTCTCATATATTTTAAGGAGACCGTCAACCAAGTGAATGGTCGCTATGAAGTAAGACTTCCGTGGAAGACGGATATTCTACCCGATGACAATAAGGCCGCCGCACGTAGGCGGCTAAGATAACAAGGAGGCTTCTCGAAACTCTGAGTTATTGACAACGTACGATGCGGCCACCTCCAAGTACGCCAACGATGATATGGCCGAAGTGGTCGACGACACGGCAATCGCAAAAGGCCCAATATATCATATGCCTCACAATGCCGTCATCAAAAATGACCAGTCAACGAAGACACGTATCGTCTTCGATGCTTCTTCACATGCAAAGGAGCACATTTCGCTCAACGACAGTCTCTACAGTGGGCCCAACCTGAACGCCGATCTAGTTAGCCTACTGTTAAGCTTTCTTCGCTACCGCATCGCTCTCGCAGCCGACATTTAAAAGGCATTTCTGGATATTTTGATCAAAGGAGACGACTGAGATGCCTTGTGATACCTGTGGTATGAGAAACTTGTCGTACCTAACGAGTCGCTCCCAAGGGTGATCACTTTCCGGATGACACGGGTACCTTCGACACGACTTCAAGCCCGTTTCTTCTTGCGGCAACTATTCGGCATCATTTAGACAAGATGTCCGCTGAGTACCCTGCTACCGTCGCAAAGCAGCAAGATTGCATCTATGTTGACGATATAATCACTGGAGCCGACAACGTCGGTGAAGCTATCAAGCTCTGCGCAGAAACAACGAAAATATTAGCCGCCGCTGCCATGAAACTTCATAAATGGGCATCAAACGAACTAGCTGTTCTCAAGCACGTGCAGTTGAAGCAAGGTCGTGAAGAGCTTTCCGTTAGAGAAACACTACGTGTTTTCACGGTTCTTTGGGTCGGTTTGGCATCCCGATACCGACAATCTATCATTTTTCCCCTGGACCTGTCCTCGACTTTGTGAAATCCAGAATTGACACCAAGCGCTTTATATTGCAAGCAACCGCAAGACTGTACGACCCACAGAGATATCTAACCCCGTTCACTATCAGAGCCAAGGTTTGCTTTCAGCGCATTTGGAAGCTCAACGTCGAGTGGGACGCTGTTCTTCTGCCTTCACGCCTCAATGAATGGAAAAGGCGGTGGGATGAGCTCCCTATTCTCTACGGAATCGAGCTACCTCGCTTCTACCTGCACGATTTTGCACCACAGGTTAAGAACAGCACACTTCACGCGTTTGCTGATGCAAGCCCATGCGCTTACGGCGCAGTCGCCTACCTGTGCACATTCGATAATCAAGAAGGATATTATTCCATAATCATCTCTTGCAAGGCTCGCATAGCCCCAATAAAAGAATTAACCCTGGCCAGATTAGAGCTTATTGCTTGCTTAATCGCATCAAGACTGTATGAGCACGTCAATCGGTCCATCCCTAACTCCTTCAACAGCGTGTACCTGTGGACAGACTATGATAGCGCTTCACTGGATGAGAGGAGTCAGCCTTCGTTCGAACCAATTCGTATGATATCGAGTGGACGAGATTCAAGCTGCAACAAACATAAAGTGATGGGACCATTACCCAGGAAAGGAAACCCCTGCAGAATTGATCACCAGAGGATCAAATCCTGAGCAGCTCACATCGTCAGAATTGTGGTGGCATTGACCTTCGTGGTTACTTAAAGGCACCGAATACTGGCCACAGAAAGTTGGAATAATTTCGGACCTATCGACCAAAGAGGACAGACAACCACGCCACATAGAAGTGCACCACGCACTGACTACACTGACTACGACATCCCAGTTACCGCAATCGATTATTCCTGTCGCTAATTACAGCTCCTCAATCCTTTACACCGGACAACTGCCTGGGTGTTGCGATTCTTCAGCAAACTAAAGCATGACAGCAGTGAAACAGGATTTCTCACATCCCACGAAATAGCGAAAGCTGAGATGTACTTGACGCGCCAAGTCCAAGCAGAAGCCTTTTCGGAAGAGACAAGGGCAGTTCGAAGAGGCGAGCAGCCCTCCCTGACGTCACCTCTGCGCTATACCGGGACTTTCCTAGACGACACCAGAATTTTACGCGTGACAGGACGTCTTCACTAGTCAAAAACCTTATTCCGAGCGACACCCGGTCACTCTTCCGAAAGAACATCGTTAATCGAGACTCATAGTTTCTCAGCACCATCGCACTCCTGCACGCTGGTGTAAGAGACACGCTCGTCGACTTAAGGGAACAGTTTTGGATACTGCAAGCACGACAGCTTGTCAAGAATGTAATCAAGGAATGCGTAGTGCGTCGTCGTTAACAGGCAAAACGATTTCAGGAACAAACCCCTCCTTTACCTCCCGACAAAGTAAATGCAGCCGAACCATTTCAAGTTGTGGGCATTGACTACGCAGGACCGTTATTAGTCAAGGTCACACGATCGTTCAAGAAAGTGTACAAATCACCCTTCACCTTCGCGGTCGTCAGAGCTATTCATCTCGAACTGGTTGAACACATGTCTGCTTCCAGCTTTCTGCACGCCTTTCGCCGCTTCGTGTTCCGAAGAGGATTTCCTGCGACCGTATACTCCGACTACGCTCTCACGTTCAAACGAAGCAAGAAAGAACTGCTCAACCTCTGGAAAAACATACAGTCGGAAGAAGTCGCGATACCTTTGCAAACAGCAAGATTGAATGGAAGTTTATCGTCGAGCGAGCACTGTGGTGGGGAGGATTCTATGAACGTCTAGTCAGATCCGTCAACCTAGCCTTAAAGAAACCCATCGGACAGCATAGCCTCACGAAAGAAGAACGTGTCACGACTCTAACGGAAGTTGAGGCCGCGCTAATCTCCAGGCCAATCACGTACGTTTACAGTGACGTCCGAGATCCGGAACCCCTCACACCGGCGCACTTCATCACAGGAAAACGCCTGGTCTCGATTCCAAGCCCGAAGTCGTCGGAGCTGCCCCCAGTGTCAACAAACCAACTGAACCAATTATAGAAGCACAGACAAAGCAATCTAGAAGATTTTTGGCAACGATGGGCAAAAGAATACCTTTAAGAATTACCATTATCCCGTCAGCAAAACCCAACTGCGGAAGTAAACATTGGAGCCGTCGTAATTCTTGAAGGCAGTCTACAACCGCGCCAGCTGTGAAAGCTAGCCGGAGTGACCGAAGACCACGCTGGTCGCGATGAAAAAATAAGGTCATGTACTTTAGACTAGCAGACGGAACGCATCTGCAACGGCCTACTAAGTTGCTCTACCCTTTGGAAGTTCACCAGCTTTCAGGAAGATTGCTTTGCGCGGGACAGGTTGTTGCAACTTCCGAAGAAGAAGAAGTTGCCACATTCAAGCGCGGCTCAATGCCTCGAGACGCAGTCGGTTTTGCCCATTTTACCAGCAGGTCAAGCATGAGTTTTCTACCGCATTAAAGCCATTAAGTTCATCACCGAAGGCGTTTGTCTCTTCACCTAGCGTCCCTTCTGTCAATTACCTCATGTTCTTGACATTTTTTTACGCTCAGATTTTCACATTATGTTGCGCCAACTGGCCAAGCAGTCACCTTCTTGAATAGGTAACATTCCGTGGCAGAATGGTACAATCACGCCAGGCGTCACACCAGGCGAATTTCGCAACGAGTCGGTGGATGAAAGGCTCACCTATTACAAAGCGATCGGACATAATCATCATCGGAGCAACAGAATCACAAAAGTGCGCAGCTGTGTAGGTGCGCGTATTGCCTTACGGACGCGTAGTGGCTACTTCGCTAATTCCCACAATGATTAATTATGGCGTAGTGGCTACTTCGCACTGTACTCGCAGTATGCACGCAATCTAAGAGAGTTTCAAACAGCCGCAGGTGTTCCTGTCCTCGCGGCACATATTCTGAAATCCTGCGACACATTTGACTGAACAGACGCAGACTCTAAAAATGCCTGATCTCAAATTACATAGGGCAATGCACAACGCATGGCGACGAATATAAAGCTTGGCATTTCTTAATTCACATGCGTTATCTAAAATAGATTCAATGGCGTAAGATCAGCAATGTTAATACTGTCGCCAGGCGGCCAGGTTATACCACATGCTGGCCCAACATAATCCGAAAATATCGGCCACACAAAATCCTGCGATAGTCGAGTTGGGTGAGGTCCCATTCTCCAAGTTTTGTTTTCCCTATTTTTTCGGCAGTAATGGTGGTGATAAAACTATCTTGCCTTCATTTCCATCGCAAATAACCCATAAGGGGTGCCTTGATATTGTCTTCAATAAAATTAACATACACCTCGCCAACATGAATAGAATGAATAAGCAAAACACCGGGCAGCTGATGAGTCTACTGACGAGTTAGATGCACAGAAAGGACATGATGCAACTCGAAGTTCTTATTCAATGGGGAATCAAAATTGGCCGCAGCGCTTTTTATAACCCGTCCTTCCGCCAGCAGAATCGGTCTTCGTACTTAATCCCGGAGCAATTCAATATAAAGACGTGAGGCAAGGTGCCCTAGCGGCCAGGAAACAATTTTAACAAAGTTGGCATAAGGCGAACGCTCATTTGCAATTCTTACAAGGCGATGCTTTACAATGTACGACCGAGCCTGGCGTACATTGTTCGCTCGGAAGAGAGTATAAAGGTGGAAAGGTTGACGTGAAGAAACACGGGAATTGCCGCGAGGGTGATCATCGGAATTCGCGCAGCGTCCGTCATCGTGCTATTCATGGACGTTGTTTTCGGATATCGCATTTCTATGACACACTGCGGCAGTTTCAGGCCAGCGCTGAAGAAACGTCAAATATTTTGCTTTTGAGAATTGAGAAATCTATAAATGGCTCTACTATTGCTGGAGCTTTCTATGTAGAAAACGAATTTACCAAGGCCCTCTACCTCTCCCGCCGAACCGTTCCTCCGCCCAGCCACTAGCTGAACAGGACGCAGGCTGTGGCCCTCAGAAAACTGCAGACGCGCACGTATCCCAACTCTGCGCAGTGTAACAGGCTCTACCCGAATACATGCCCGACAAATATATGCAAGGTCTGCCAAACTGAGGTCGCCACATTAACTCACGTGCTCTGGGACTGTTAAAAAAACCCGCAAGGTGCTAACTCCGGAACCCTCCCGCCACGGTGGGTCTCTGCCTTGCGCAGCCCCAGCCTCGGCGACCAACTTTGGGCTGCCCAGCAGACCCGCAAGGTGGCGGTTCGGCAAGACCTCGACTAGAGTCACTGTATATGCTACCTTTAGGTAGCAGAGTAGCGCATAGGTCCGGCTAGCAACCACTGCTATGCGGTGAAGTCGCACTCCATTTTTGCAGGCGACATGCCTACCGCGTCGCCGATAAACATGTTTGGCGTGTCGAAGGCCGGCGATAAACATTGGCTGTAGATGACTAGTGTTAATTGAGTGAGCTGCAGCGGCGGCGTCGAGAAATACAAAAATTAGCTCGAGCGTCAGCTTCTCCGCAATGCATGGTTGCTAGCGGCGTTTGGAAAACAGATGCGCAACTCTGCTACCTAAAGATAGCATATGCAGTAACTCTAGCCTCGACGTCTCCACGTAGGAGACCTATCGCCCGGTCGGCGAGAGCTTTGCAGGTCTATCAATAAAGTTGTTACCAAGCAACCTTGATGGCAGCGAAGCAAGGTGTAAGAATTTGTGCTCTGCAAAATGAGCCAATCTTACGCACGAACAGCAAGGTTCACCTGTGTGACGTACAAGTCCGAACTAGGAAATGATAATAAGCGCTAGGCTGCGCTAAAGTGTACGAATGTGTTTAAATATGCGTCGTTGAACATCCAAGCCGACAGCTTGTCCGAGTGTATATTTCGTGCCAGTATTGGTTATGGCATCAAGTGAAAGCGAATTGGAGAAGGCACTGTTAAATTCATAAACCGATGCAGAACATTTTTCGCTGCAAACAGGATGGTGGTTGAAGTGACTGCATGGAAAGCGTACATGAATAATGTCTGCACACTATAAAAACGCTGTCATAATTTGCCGCTAATTTTTAGTAAATTTCTTACGCTTAGAAAACCGTGCAACTCGGTGAAAGGCATGCATTTTACAGCAAAAGCTGTTATGAGATCATTTCAGCGGCCGTTTTTGGCGCCGTAGTTGTCCGCCGGTGTCAGTAACCACCAGGGTGTCGGAACGAAATCTTTTTCGTTTCGGTGTTAGTTTCGTTCCGCCGCAAAAAGTTCCGTTTCGTTTCTGTTCTGGAACGAAAAAAAAAATGTTCCGTAACGGTTCGTAACGGTTTTTAAAGCAAAAGTTTGAAGTTAAAGTAATCATAAAAAACATTGGATTTGTGATGTAGTTACTTGCCCGCCTCTTTAGAAAGTGGGACAAGGGTAAAACACGTTCTTCAGAGGAGCGGAAGCAACTCTACCACGAATTCTATACCTACTTGCACAAAGCAGTATTAAGTTCAAGGTCATAGTATTTATTTTCTAAAAAGACAAATACGATTTGTTTAGTGGGCTCAATGCTTTGTGTCAAGGGAGTGAGCACGATCTCAGACGCAGCACGTCACTGAGTGTACTCTCTGATGTCCGAAGCCGCTATTCTGATAAAAGGATCGCCAGGCCTGCCCGGAACACGCAGCACATTCACAGCGAAAGCTGGAAGAGCGGACATTGTAGAGCCCGTTGTAGGTTCTCTTGGGGCAACTAATACAAGTACACATGCAAGGTACCCACTACGCCATAAATCATGATGATGATGATGATGATGCAAACTTTATTGGGGTCCAGAGAAATCATCGTAATTTTTCTCAAGTAGCGAAGTTCCCACTATGCAATTTTCCGTCATTTTTCGGAGAAACGTGGTACCCGCTACACATCTGTAAGGCAGTGCACTTTATGCTGTGGCGGATGATGATGAGGAATTATGGCTGAGCACTTTGCAGTGGGTGGGAAGCATTGTTGCGGAATGGGAGCCTCCATACTATTCCAGTACCATTCAGGGGAATTAGCACTTGCCGCAATTCCATTCCTTTCAATTCCTCGGAATGAAAAAACTTAGCCCATTCCCACTCCGGGAATGGCCGGGTAGTTCAGTTACATTCCTGCAATTCCTCAAAGTAGGAGAGGCATCTGGATAGTTTTATCGCGTTAAGAATGAACGCTCCATAAAGCTGATGCCATCAGATGTATTAGGAACTGCAAAAGTACGCAAAACACGTCATTAAGGTCGAGGGATAGTAGCTTGGTGACATATCATGCAGTACAAGCACCGTACTAATTCCCATAGGGTCAGTTCTTCCGCTACCTAGAGTATTTGCATAGTCGGCATGTTTTAACGAATGGTGATGTTTTAATAATGTTTAAGCTTAAATGTGTTAATGCTAAAATGACGACATAGCGTATTTTTCTGCTGAAAAAGTAGTATTCAAGAAGATTAAGCAGTTTTGCGACGCGTCTGGAGCGGTTGTGAATATGGAGGAAACTAAGATTTGGTTAATGGGGAACAAAACCCTCTAGATCTGCTGGTATTAGTTGGAACAGTGCACCTCTCGGGCACCTTGTGCCTTTGCATCGAATACGGAACACTGGGCCGCACTGCTCGTCAGCACTGATGGTTGTCAAGCGCGCCTCGCAAGCATGGATGTGGTGAGAACTTTCTGTGTTCGCCTGTGCGCAGGTATGCAGTGTCTTCCTTGTCGCAAAGGTTATTTACGTGTGTCAGGTACTAAACTGCTCGTGATATAAAGATGAGGCTGTGCATAGAGTATTCGCCACTTTCGTGTGTGGGTATCAATGGGAACCAACGCGCAGGAATAATTTGTTTTCTCCCTTCTGTATCTACTGGGATAATGCATTTGTTTGTGCACTAACTTATGCCTCTGTTTGTAGTAGGCGCGTTGCTTATAAATGTACCGTGCTTGTAATCAGCCAAGCCATTTAAAAAAACTGTTTTATTGTTAAATTCGAGGCTCCGACTTTTAATGAAGTTTGAAAAACAGCACGTAGACGAAAACGTGCTCTATTTTCGGAAAAAGACGTAATTCTATTCGCATTCCATTGCGTGCAAAGGGCGCTTAATTCCATTCCCATTGCATTCCTCCAAGCGTTGTCCCCATTCCATTCCGGGGCCACGAAAATGTGGAATGATTTCGGAGTCATTTCACTTCTGGAGTGGTGAACTCCGCAACACTGGTGGGAAGCATTAAACACACATTTTGCGCCATTAGCATTGTGTGATGACTGATTGTTATTCTTCTGTCACGCTATATTACAGCGAAAGCTGTTATGAGATCATTTCACCGGCCGTTTTTGGTGCCGTAGTTGTCCGCCGCCTCCGCCGCCGCCGCCGCCGGTGTCCGTAACCAGTATCGCTTGAAATAAGAAAAAAAACTAAATAAGAAAAAAATTCCAGGATGGAACGAGGTTCGAACCTGGGCCCTCTGCGTGGGAGCCCAGTATTCAACCTCTGAGCCATGCCGGTGCTTGAAACTGCTTTGCAAAAAGGTCCTATACAGGCTTCATGTCGGGAAGGAACCACATTAGCATATGCAATATAGCGTGGTAGAAGAGTAAAATAAGCACCAAGCGTCGCACAACGCTAATTCTGTAACCAGGCGTCACACAATGCGAATTGCGCAACGAGTAGGTTGTTGAATGCTTCCAACCCATTACAAAGAGCTCTGCCATAATTCTTCATCGTCATCACGCACAGCATCAACAAAGTGCGCATAATCTCTTACATGCGTTTAGCAGGTACCACGACTGTCTGTAGAATGACGAAAAATGGCACAGTGCCTACTGCCCTACTTCTCAAAAATTACAATGATTTATAGCGTAGTGGGTTCCTCGCAAGTGCACTTCTGTTGGTTGCCAAGGAAGCCCATAAGGCTCCCATGATCCATATCCTCAGGGTCTCAATAAAGTCAATTCTCTCTCTCTCTCGCTCTACGTTTCTCCGGTTAAAGTGTGTTATAAAGCGTGGTGGCACAATTAAATAACGACCGGGCGTCACACAATATGCATTATGTAATTAGTGGGTCGTTTAAAGCTTCCAACCCATTACAAAGGGCGCAACCATAATTATTCATCGTCATCAACCGCCGCATCAACAAACTGCACATAATCGCTTACATATGGTACCTCGCTTCTCCGCAGAACAACGAATAATGTCGTGCTGGGTGCTTCCCAACTTCCCAAAAATTACGCTTCGTGGCGTAGTGGGTACGTTGCTAATGTACCTGTATTAGTAGCCACAGGAGAGTTTATAACGGGCTCTAGAAATGCCGCTCTTCCAGCTTTCGCTGTGACTGCGCTGCGCTTTCCGCGCAGGCCTGGCGTTTTTACATATGTTAACACGACTCCTTGCCCGACATGACGCCTGCATAGAGTATTTTTGCGAAGGAGTTACAAGCACCAGCGTGGCACAGTGGTGAAAGACCCGCCACGCAGAGGGCGCGGGTTAAAATCCCATCCGACCCTACAAATTTGTTTCTCATTCAATTTTTTCTTATTTCATGCGATAGCGGTCACGTACACCGGCGGCGACGGACAATTATGGCGTCAAGATCAGCTGTTGTGCTCTCATAACAGCTTTCGCTGTAACAGCGCCCACAATGCCCTCTCCACTTTGGCCTGCGTGACAGGCGCGCAAAAGTACACTTTCGTTAATATAAACATCTCTGGTTGCCACTGTTTTCGTTTTGGCACAACTTCAACATATCTCTGCTTTGAAATTTCTGCCTGAGGTACGCGCTAATACTGTACCCTGAAATATGCTCACATTCCACGAGCTCAGTTGTTCCGGATCGCGAAGTTTTCTCATGAACCGAAAAACGATTGAAAAAATTTCGGTTTCACTCCGGAACGAAATAATATATAAAGTTTCGGTTACGTTTTCGTTCCGGTCAAAAAAATTGTTTTTTTCGTTTTTCGTTTTCGGTTTTCGTTCCGTTCCGACACCCTGGTAACCACTATCGCTCGAAATAAGAAAAAAATTCCAGGATCGAACGATGTTCGAACCTGGGCCCTCTGCGTGGGAGCCCAGTATTCAACCTCTGAGCCATGCCGGTGCTTGAAACTGCTTTGTAAAAAGGTCCTATAAGGGCTTCATGTCGAAGAGGAACCGCAATAACATATCCAATGTAGCGTGGTGGAAGAGTAAATACGCAGCTAGCGTCGCACAACGCGAATTCTGTAACCAGGCATTACACAATGCGAATTGCGCAACGAGTAGGTTGTTGAATGCTTCCAACCCATTACAAAGGGCTCCGCCATAATACTTAATCGTCATCAGGCACAGCATCAACAAAGCGTGCATAATGCCTTACATGCGTTTAGCAGGTACCACGGCTCTCCCTAGAATGACGAAAAATTGCATAGTGCCTGCTTCCCTCCTTCTCAAAAATTACAATCATTTATAGCGTGGTGGGTTCCTCGCAAGTGCACTTGAATTGGTTGCCAAGGAAGCCGATAAGCGCATGATCGACTTTCCTCGGGTTCTCAGTAAAGTTCTTCGCCCCCCCCCCCTCCCCGTCTCTCGCCAAGTCAACGTATGTCATACAGCATGACGGGAGAGGGAAATAGCGACCGGGCGTCACCCAATGCAAATTACATAACTGGTGGGCCGTTTAAAGCTTCCAACCCATTACAAAGGGTTGAGCCATAATTCTTCATGGTCATCAGTCGTCGCGTCAACAAAGTGCACATAATGCCTTACAGACGTGTAACTGGTGCCTCGCTTCTCCGCCGAATGACGAATAATGGCTTAGTAGGTGCTTCTAAACTTCACAAAAATTGTTATTTATGGCATAGTGGGTACCTTGCTAGTGTACTTGTTATAGTAGCCCTAAGAGAGCTTACAACGGGCTCTAGAAACGCCGCTCTTCCAGCTTTCGCTGTGACTGTGCTGCGGTTTCAGCGCAGGCCTGGCGTTCTCTTTTTTATTTCTTTTTTGCGACATGAAGTAGCGTCACGCCGTAGAGACGTCTTTTAGAGAAAAGTGCTCACTGCAGCAGAACTATAATTATTTATAGACGGCTACATTGACGCTCTATTATTGTGGCTTCAGGATGCCTTTCACCTCTCGGGGCTGATTGTCTGCAACGATTGCCAGAAAATAACCCTGCGTAAGACGATGGCTTGTGTAGCGCTTCTTGCTACAACATGAACGCTATCTTTATTTTTTGAGCTCTTGACAGTGAATGCACAATTACCGAGCACATTGTTGTTGTCATGCCGTGAGTTGACGAATAAATGTTTCATCATCAGTAATGAACATGGCCAATAAAAACTTAAGCGTAGTAACAGCAGCATAGTGCTAAAGATTGAAACTAAACACTTGTTATGATTGTATACTTTGTGGCCTATAAAATGGGAAGCACCGCATACCGTTTTGTTACGTCCAAAGCCCGGAGACAAACGTAGAACAGTAGCAAGCACTTTATTGCTTCATCGTGCCGCAAGTACGACGGTACAAAAGGAAGTGAAAAGTGAGGGGCGAGGCAGCCGAGACATGCCAGCTTTATAGTTATCGCAGTCGGGTCACATGATTACTGGGCAGCTTAGCTGGCCGCTCTTATCAACAACACGTGGCGCTATCGCATACATGACACGTTTCAGCCGTAATTTCTCGCCAATTTTGAGCATCGCCGAAAATCAAAGGAGTCTGCCAAGAGGAGACCGCCTCTCCGAATAAATATGCTCTCTGACTACGTGCATCGCGAAGCGTATCATACGGCCGCCTTTTCGCTCCTTCGGGACAAAGAATATGCAGTCAGAATGCGTTTAGATTTATGCTTAAACATTCAATATTCTGACGGGGTATAGCCAAGCAAAACACCATAGCTCTGACGCGCTTAGGGACACGTCACGAGCTATTGCTCTTGATTTGCAAAAACATTGTGCAATGCATTCCGTGTGAACAGCTTTACGCATTTGTACAACCAAAGCGCGGTGGACGAAAACTTCAAATGACCTCAATGTAATATGAAAAGTGAGAGCTATCTTTCCAACGCGACCGGTATTTTGGCCAATAGTATGTGGACGTTGCTATTATTTTTACATTTTATATTGCTCCAATGCTTAAAGCAGTCAACATTCTGACGGGGTCGATATACCCCACGCGCAACACCACAGCTCTGAGGTGCTTACGGACACGTCAAGAGCTATAGCTGTTGATTTGAAAAACATTGAGCAATGGATTGCGCGCAGACAGCTTCAAGCGATTGTACAATTTAAGGCGCAGTTAACGAAAACTTCAAATGAGCTCCATGAAATATGAAAAGTGAGAGCTACTTTTCGCACATGGCTGGCTTTATCGCATGCGGACTTTCCTATTGTTTCATATTTTATATTGCTTCAAAGTAAGATAAACGGGTGCATGAAGGAGTGACCAAAGAGAATGAAAGAGCGTTGGTCCTGAACAGACGAAGCTGAAAAGGAGCCCTAAATACTAGAATGAAGAACGCTCTACTGGACACCACCATCTCTAGCAAAAGCATAAGAGCAGCTTCAACGTCTAAAGGCGTGATGAACGAGGTGAACAAGTGGGTTGGACTGCTTCAGAGTTGTCGTCACTCTACTTGTCCTCCACAGGATGCCTTGGCTCTTGCGGCTGGCAGAATGGAAAGCGGAGTGCGAAGACGAAGACTAGTTGAGCGAAATCCGTTGATACGCACAAACAATAAAAGTCCACATTTACAGTAGGAAACAGAACCCTCACGTATTTTTCTTCCTTAAAACGAGCTCGTTTAGTAGACCTCTTCAAAACCAGGTGCAATCACGGTGGACAAGAACTAGTCCTGCGTTGTTTATCCTACCAATTAACATTAAAACACGTGCACGCCAAATCTCACCATAGTTCCTTGATCATTTAAGAATGATGATGATGCTCCAGGGATGATTTATATTTATACAATGCATGTTATTTCTTCTTTTCTCTATTACCCTTTGAATCTAGACATTGTTAGTACTCAATGAAATAGAGAGGTAACACAAGTACACTATTGAAATGCAACTTTCTGGTACACGATTTTCTCGGTCCGTTGGTGGTATAAATGAGTAATGCACTCTCTACGGTGGAAATTTTAGCCTTGCATTTCATTCGCAAAAATTGACTTACATAGATAACTCCGCGAATTCTGCTGCCTGGATTTCACTGCATGTTTTTAGTAGCACGCATGCATATAACTATTGCACTTGAAGAAACGTGTTCACCCAAGGTGGAAACAAATTGCGCATAAGACATTCGCGATCTTTGGGAGCGTAAGCCAACAGCCGAATGCTTCTAGAAATCTATTCACGTAAGCTAAGTAAGATACAGGGCAGAAGAAAGTTCCCAATAGCGGAAAATCTCCTACGACACGTAGATACGTTACTTCACAGACCTCGACAGAGGTAGCGTACACAAACACGTTCTTGCGTAAGATACACCAATACACAGCTGGTACAGATACACAGCTGGTTAGAAGGAAATAATGACATGGATGTCATGTACAGCATGGTTTACACGCCACGCTGATGGTGCGTCCGCAGCTAGTTCGCCAACTTGATACACACCAAAATTTGTATTTTGTGACGTGACTGTACGACGAACATAAATGGCAAGTGGTAACGTGAAAATCATGACATGCTTGTCACGCACGGCATGACTTATATGCTACGCTCATGCTGCACTCGGGGCTGTTTCGTTAGCTTGATAGGCACCGAAATTGGTATTCCGCGACGTGACTGTATGAGGAGCATGAACGACAGTTCCTAACATACAAATCATCACCTGCTTGTCATGTACGGCATGATTTTAATGAAACTGTCTTGGTGCACTTCTCGCTGATTTGTTTACTGGATAAAATTGGTATGGCATGACATCAGTGTGTGATGAACATATGTGGCAGGTCATGCATCGTTTGTACCAGAATATACGTTTCATTAGCGTGATATATACAATATTCTACATGCACGCATCGACGGATGACAAACGTGCGGTATATATTGGACTCGATGTCATCACATAAATGACCTTGTTTGCCGCAAAGAAAAACAAGGCGAGGTACGCAGCTCTTTGCTGTCTGCTTCGCATTACATCGATTCCCACAGTGCTTGGGATCTGCCGGAATTTTTTTTATTCTTTTTATTCGTTGGGTCAACACTTCTGATCTTTTAACACGAAATTGTTTTATGCCGGTGTCCACCAAGACTTCAGTGACGTATTTCCGTCACGGAAATGACGTCGAAAAAATTTACACAATCAGATAGCAAAGAAAAAAAAGGTTCTGTCAACGGGCATCGAACCAGATGCCGGGCACGCTATCCACTGCGCCACGGTCACAGACCCTAGACGCTTTACAAACGCGCCTTTTATATCTACCGCTCTCCCGGTAAGCGGGGTGGTGTTGCCCTCTGGGAGCGTTAAGGTAAAATAATTCGTCATTACTGTGGCCTCCGCGATCAGCACCTATAACGCGGTACACGTCCTTCCTATTCGGCGCGTTTTCAATAGAAGCTCAATTTTGTCAATGCCTTAACACACCGCGAGGTGGCGACCTTAGCCCAAGCGTCAAAAAAGCATCGGCCTCGCTCACAGCATCACGCTAATCCAAACCGAAAATAGCTGTGCGGCGCGCGCCTGCCTCGCCTGGCTGTAACACCGCGTTCCCCGCCAACACACTCGCCCCGAGAAAAATCGCTGCCGGCCCACCGGGGCGGCCCGACGCACTTTGCGTTTCCCTCTAGTCCGGCCGTGGTGTTCAATCACATTTTGACATGCCGCGGGTTGCCAACCAAGTTCTGTGTTCAATATGTGACGCTCTTCTGGATATCACACCTCGTTCTCTGATTACGCTTCCACCGTTAACTCCTACAGCTACCACGCATTTTCGATGGAAATTTTCGATAAAAATCAGGGGTTCGAACCGCCACTCAAGCGAGGTACTCCGCGTGGCATTCAGGTGTTTTCCCACACCAGCTAGTGCTTAAAACTGCTTCGGAAAAATAAAATCCTTTAAAGGCGTCTTGTAGCGCGAGCAGTGACGTTTATACTTGGTGTAGCGTGGCATCAGCGCCAAATTGCAGCAGGAATCACAACACGTGCACTGTGCAACGAGTGGGTGCTTTAAAAGACCACCATTTACTGAACGTTCAGCCATAATTGGCGGTCACGATTACCTACAACTTGAACAACTTCTGCAGCGGCGTAGGCGCACGTGCTGCTTTACACACTCGCAGTGGGTACTTCGCCGCTACTACTACAATGAAAACTTTCGAGCTAGCGGGCACTGTCACCTGAACTTCCAGTAGGCCTTCTTAGAGTGCTTAAAAATTAACAATTTTACGAGCACAGATGTTCCTGTTCTCGCCCTACAACGGAAGTGTCCACTGAGGAGCAGGGCACGGCAAACAAATGAGAAGGCGATGCGAACGGGGTCCGATTACGCTAGGGTTCCCTGGTTCGTTCCCGGGTTTCGGTACCAGTGTAAAATCCGAAGACTTCGTTCTAATATATACCGGGTTTAAGGACAATACGCCTGAAGATATAGAGCAGCGCCTCCCAACGCAGCCGTTTATTCCCGTCCAAAAAAAACCAAAGCTCCCCGTGCCACGCGCCGTTTCTCGTCCCCCCTCTCTTCTTCTAGCGTGCGCTATGTTTTCTGTTATTAACATTCCACTCTTGGAGGTGAAGCTTAAGCGGCCCCCCACGTTTCTTTAGTCTGAAATGACGCATTTCTTCTTACTTTTCTGAAACGTAAATATTAGCGGCAGCCAAAGTAGTTATGGTTTGAGCGAAAACGAGCTTCCAGGACCAAACGTGAAGCGCCGGTGGGGTGCACTTCTGGAGCGGACAGTTATGTTTGTTCTTATATTTAACTGAGAGTGTGCTCATTAAAGGGAGAGCACTGCTCATGGTAACCACAAGTCCGTCGAAAACCCATTGTTCATGGAGCCAGAATGACGGATGCAATGTTTGTCCTCGTTATCTTGCAGCACCAGCGTAGGTGCTCGAGCTTTCAGTCTGATATTTTCTTTTTAGGTACAGGAATGCTTTTAAGCAGGGGGACAGTGGACCAGCCTGGCTGAGTCAAAGTGTTAATACCTTACATCTTTTATGCAATACCCATTCTATCTAGAAAAAGAATAACGCATCTTTCCACTTTTCTTCCTTCAATGTTGTTGTCCAGCCTACCTGAAGACACCTTGCAGAGAGAAGCTACGTTTCATAAACCTTTGCTTATCATTGATGCTCTCACGTAATAGGGTGGATTTTTACTAGTGCCGAGGCGGCTTGTGCCTGCAGTGCACATAGCATAAGACGAAAATAACGACGTATGAATGGATCTGATAACTAGGATTCAGTGCGTAAGCAATATAAGGCCAACCTAAAACAGAAATCTGTGCGTTCTTCCGTACACCCAACATGACGTATCGTTATAAATGAGTAATGTAAAAAACGAAATAAATTCAAAAGAAAAAGCCTTGGTGATGGAAGATTTCGAAGCTATCACCATAAACACATAATCGCAATTTCTCACCCACAGGGACAAACATCCATTTCTTTTACAGCATAATTTGTTTTGAGCTTAAAAGAACAGCCGATTTCAGAGGCGATGACATACGCCGCCACCGCCACCGCCGCTTCCCGTCGCAACTATCGCGCGCAGTAAAGCAAAAACTAGGTTTGATCCGGAATCGAAACCCAGGCATACTGCGAAGTATTCAAGTATTCTGCCACAGAGCAACGACTATGCTTGAAACTTGATCGGAAAAATTCGTTATGCAGATATCGTTCAGGCAAGAAGTCAAGCTAACATATGTGGTATTGTGAAAGTATGAGTGGGAAAAAGAGCAAGAACAGAAAGCAATTCACAGAAAAGACGCTCATCGAGCATCTCTTTCGTGAATTAGGGTATGTTATTGCCATTTTTCCGCACATATTTTAGCAATATGTTGCGCCAACTGGCCTAGCAGTTCACCATCTTGAATAGCTAACATTGCGTGGCAGAAGGGTGCAAGCGTCACACCATGTGAATTGCGCAACGAGTGGGTGGATATGAAAGGCGCACTTATTACAAATCGATCAGATATAATTAATCATCATCGGAACAACAGAATCACAAAAATACGCAGCTGCGTAGGTGCGCGTATTGCCTCACGGACGCGTGGTGGCTATTTCGGCAATTCGCATGATGATTATTTATGGCGCAGTGGCTACTTCGCGAATGTACTCGCAGTATGCACGCATTCCAAAAACTTCGAAACGGCTGCAGGCATTCCTTTCCTCGGTGCACATATTCTGAAATCCTGCGACACATTTGGCTGAATAGACGCAGGCTGTACACAGACGCCTGATCCCAAATTAGATAGGACAATGCAGGTCGCACGGCAACGATTCTAAAGTTTCATATTTCTTAATTCATATGGGTTATCCAAAATACTCTAAACGGCATAAAATCACCATTATTATTACTGTACCCAGACGGCAAAGTTTACCAACATGATGGCCCAACAGAATCCGAAAATGTCGGGCATACAATATTGTACAATAGTCGAGTAGGATGCGGTCCGTTCAGCTCGGACCCAGAACAGCAACAAGCTTTGGTTACCGAGCCGCGACGGCGGCGAACGCCAATGGTCTTTCGGGCTGGGAGGCCTGAGCGCAGCAACGGCTATTCATTTTTTTTACTAATAAATCTTTCATTCTCTTAATAGAACACAGTCGACGTGGACGTGTTCATTGAGTAGCAAAGCCTGGATAGCGAATGAGAAGTCGATACGAACGGGCCCAATTATGCAAGGCGGTGCTCAAGCATCCTCGAAGTTTTGTGTTTCCTTTCTTCTTCAATAATAATATTGCTGATCAAACTATCTTGCCTTCATTTTCCATTACAAAGAACCTAGATGGGGTGCCTTGACATTGCCTTAAATAAAAGTAACACACACCTCGCCAGCATGAACAGAATGATTACGTAAAACTCCAGCCTGCTGAAGAGTCTACTGACGAGTTAGATGCGCAGAAAGGACGTGATGCAACTCGAAGTTCTTATTCATTGGCGAACTAAAGCTCGTCCGTAGCGCTTGTTATGGCTCATTCACACTGGGGAATCCGCCGGCCACAGCGACCGGAATGCTCCTGTCGCCGAAACACAGTGTCGTTCGCACTGCACGCGCACCGCGCCGCCGGATAGCCATATTGCGCCATCTGTCGAGTAAGCTATCAACCACGGGTGAGCGCGGGATGGATTCGCAGTTGCCCGGATGTTCTGATGATGTTGTCGCGGCTCGCAACTACGCCATGCAATTTTGCCGGTCTTCAGCGCTGCTATAAACGACCATGCTCGTTTCAACGCTCTTTGCGACTAAGGCGTGCAAGGCAGCTACATCGCAATGCTTGAACTGGTGCTAGCTGCATCAGAAACAAAGCAACATAGACAGCAGTACTCGTACGTACCAGTCAGTCCAAGCTCGTTGCCAATTTTATTCCACAAATCGTCCTTCAGGAAACTGTCCTTGTGCTTCGGGTGGCGTTTGTCGTAAAGGACGAGGTAGTTCCGCACCATTTCGATTAGCAATTCCGCTATGTGGATGTTTTTTGACTGCGACGGGACGAGCGTGTCGGACTTGGCCGCCATGTTTTCAAGTTCCGCGGCGAGCGGATCCGGCGGCGGTTGCCGCAAAAATCGGTCCGGGAGCGATCGGCGCGGAGAGGGCCGATTCGGCGAATCTCGCCGCCGCCGAACCGGATTCTGCGGCTCTCCGGTCGCCGGAATGCTCAGTGTGAACGAGCCTTTATAGCCTGTCCTTCCGCCAGCAGAATCGGTCTTTGTGCTTAATCCCGGAGCTATTGAAGATAAAGACGTGAGACAAGGTGCCCTAGGGGCCAGGAAACAATTTTAACAAAGTTGGCACAAGCCGAACGCGCATTTGCAATTCTTACAAGGCGAGGCTTTGCAATGTACCACCGGTCCTCGCGTACATTCTTCTCTCAGAAGACATTAAAAAAGTGGAAGGGTTCACGTGAAGAAACATGGGTATTGCCGCGAGGGAGCTCATATTTGTGGACGTTGTTTTCGGCTTACGCATTTCTATGACCCACTGCGGCACTTTCAGGCGAACGCTAAAGAAACGTGAAATCTTTGGCTTTGGAGTATTGACAAATATCCAAATGGCTCTACTTTTGTTGCCGGTTTTTATGCTCAAAACGAAATTACCAAGGCCCTCTACCTGGCCCGACGGTCCTTTCCTCCGCTCAACAACAAGCTGAACGGGATGCAGGCTGTGGCCCTCATACAACTGCAGACGCGCACGTACCCCAACCCTGCACAGTGCAACAGGCTCTACCCGAATACATACCCGACAAATACATGCAAGGTCTGCCACACTGAGGTCGCCGCATTAGCTCACACGCTCTGGGACTGTCACAAAAACCTGCAAGGTGCTAATTCCGGAACCCTTCCGCCGTGGTGGGCTGCTGCCTTGCGCAGCCCCAGCCTCTGTGACGTACAAGTCCTAACTAAGAAATGAAAATAAGCACTAGACTGCGCTAAGGTGTACGAATGTGTTTATGCGTAGTCGGACGCCCAACTGGACAGCTTATCCGAGTGTAAATTTCGTACCAGTATTGGCAATGGTATCAACTGAAGGCGAATTTGACAAGGCACTGTTAAATTCATAAACCGATGCAGAACATTTTCCTCAGCAAACAGAATAGCGGTTAGAGTAAATGCGTGCAAAGCGTACGTGACGAATGTCTGCGCACTGAAAAACGCTGTAACGCTTTCCCGCGAATTTCAGCAGATTTCGCAAGCTTAGAAAAACCGTGGAACTCGGTGAAACACATGCATTTTTGTTATTTCTTTTTTTAGACATGAAGTAGCGTCAAGCCGCAGAGAAGTCTATTATAGAAAACTGCGCACTGGAAAACAAGTATAAATGTTTATAGACGGCTACATTGACGTTCTATTATTGTGGCTTCAGGATGCCTATCACCTCTCGGGGCTGACTGCCTGCAGCGCTTGCCAGAACAGCACACTGCTTAAGACGATGGGCTGTGTAGCGTTTCCTCCTCTAACGTCAAGAACGCTATCGCCCCGCCACGGTGGTCTAGTGGTTATGGCGCTCGCCTGCTGACCCGAAAGTCGCGAGATCCAATTCCGGCCGCGGCGGCTGCATTTTCGATGGAGGCGTAAATTTTTGAGGCCGGTGTACTTAGATTTAGGTGCCCGTTAAAGAACCCCGGGTGGTCGAAATTTCCGGAGCCCTCCACTACGGCGTCTCTCATAACCATATCGTGGTTTTGGGACGTTAAACCCCAAATGTTATTATTACTATACGACTACCAAGCATTCTTTTTTCCTGTCATGTCGTGATTGGACCAATAAATGTTTCACCATCACTAATGAACATGGATATAAAAACTTAAGCGTAGTAACAGCGGCTTAGTGCGAAAGTTTGAAACTAAACACTTGGTAGTGTAGTATGTATTGTCGTCTGTAAAATGGGTAGCACCGCCTACCGTTTGATCTGCAATTGATTGTCACTTTTCAGCATCGCCGAAAATCAAAGGAGGCTACCAAGACGAGGCCGGCTCTCCGAATAAATATGATCTCTCATTAGGTGCATCGCGAAGCGTATCATACGGCCTCCTTTTCACTGCTATCAAGACAAACAACATGCAGCCATCACTTCTTTATGAAACATCATGAAACAAATTGCTGCGTAAAGTAAGCACGGACAAGGAAGTGAACGAGGACGGGCGCAGACTCGCGACTGAATTTTATTGAAAACAAAGCGCATATTTATGCGACACAAACCGCAAAATCATCTATGCGCATGCCAGCAACCTGCTTTCATTATCGCACAATGTTATGGAGGTATCACTGACGCAAATGTCTCTTTTTTTTCTTGATGAAGAAAGCCTCGGCAAGCTCACGTGCCAACTGGATCTGGCTACGCCTCAAGATTTTTGTTGTTGCCAACAAAGGCTGGCACGGTTTGCCACAGGCAGCCGACCGGCATGCGCTGCAGTGAATAGGCAAATTAGAACCTTGTCCGTTCTTTATCGAAAGCTGGTGTTCCCTTAGTCCTTCATTTATACACCGGCCTGTTTGGCCGATGTATACTTTCCCGCACGTCAGAGGGATTTCATATACCACACCCGTCGACCATTCGACGAACTGTGTGGCGTGGCGTTTAGTGCGAGCTTGCACGCTCCTATTTTCAGAGGCGATGCGGGGGCATAGTGAGGCCGGTTTGCATGGGGCAGAAAACACCACCGGCACACCATGACGATTGGCAACATTCTTCAGGTTATGTGACACCCTACGGATATAGGGGACAACTGCCGGTCGCATTATTTCACGACCTTGACAACCCTGAATCGCACTAGCCTTGTACCTCTGCAGGAGCTTCTCCGCCACAGCAACCACGACTGCCGTAGGGTAACCAGCATTCATCAACCTGGCAATCTGAATGTTTAGGTTGTCATGTACCAGGTGAGCGCATGACTTTTCCAAGGCTCCCTTCAAACAAAACATGCCAATGGCGCGTTTAACTGTCTTGGAATGCGCAGAATCGTACAATAACATGTCTTTTCAGGCTCGCGGTGAGTACATCCAGCACGTGTGATATGCTGTCAAAGATAGGTTAATATCTCAAAACTGAATTCTATTCTCGTCCGGTAGTTCGAAGGTGAAGGGTAAACCTGAGCTTGCCGAGGCTTTCTTCATCAAGAAAAAAGAGACATTTGCGTCAGTGATACCTTCATAACATTTTACGGTAATGAAAGCAGGCTCCTCGCATACGCATAGATGATTTTGGAGTTTGTGTCGCATAAATATGCGTTTTGTTTTCAATAAAATTCAGTCGCGAGTCTGGCTCCGTCCTCCTTCACTTCGTTGTCCGTGTTTACTTTGCGCAGCAATTTGTTTCATGATGTACTACCGACTCGCCCAGCAACACGCATTATTGAATCAATTCTTTAGATTGATGCTTAAAGCAGTCAACATTCTGACGGGGTCGATATACCCCACGCGCAACACCACAGCTCTGAGGTGCTTACGGACACGTCAAGAGCTATAGCTGTTGATTTGAAAAACATTGAGCAATGGATTGCGCGCAGACAGCTTCAAGCGATTGTACAATTTAAGGCGCAGTTAACGAAAACTTCAAATGAGCTCCATGAAATATGAAAAGTGAGAGCTACTTTTCGCACATGGCTGGCTTTATCGCATGCGGACTTTCCTATTGTTTTCATATTTTATATTGCTTCATAGTAAGATAAACGGTTGCATGAAGGAGTGACCAAAGAGAATGAAAGAGCGTTGGTCCTGAACAGACGAAGCTGAAAAGGAGCCCTAAATACTTGAATGAAGAACGCTCTACTGGACACCACCATCTCTAGCAAAAGCATAAGAGCAGCTTCAACGTCTAAAGGCGTGATGAACGAGGTGAACAAGTGGGTTGGACTGCTTCAGAGTTGTCGTCACTCTACTTGTCCTCCACAGGATGCCTTGGCTCTTGCGGCTGGCAGAATGGAAAGCGGAGTGCGAAGACGAAGACTAGTTGAGCGAAATCCGTTGATACGCACAAACAATAAAAGTCCACATTTACAGTAGGAAACAGAACCCTCACGTATTTTTCTTCCTTAAAACGAGCTCGTTTAGTAGACCTCTTCAAAACCAGGTGCAATCACGGTGGACAAGAACTAGTCCTGCGTTGTTTATCCTACCAATTAACATTAAAACACGTGCACGCCAAATCTCACCATAGTTCCTTGATCATTTAAGAATGATGATGATGCTCCAGGGATGATTTATATTTATACAATGCATGTTATTTCTTCTTTTCTCTATTACCCTTTGAATCTAGACATTGTTAGTACTCAATGAAATAGAGAGGTAACACAAGTACACTATTGAAATGCAACTTTCTGGTACACGATTTTCTCGGTCCGTTGGTGGTATAAATGAGTAATGCACTCTCTACGGTGGAAATTTTTAGCCTTGCATTTCATTCGCAAAAATTGACTTACATAGATAACTCCGCGAATTCTGCTGCCTGGATTTCACTGCGTGTTTTTAGTAGCACGCATGCATATGACTATTGCACTTGAAGAAACGTGTTCACCCAAGGTGGAAACAAATTGCGCATAAGACATTCGCGATCTTTGGGAGCGTAAGCCAACAGCCGAATGCTTCTAGAAAGCTATTCACGTAAGCTAAGTAAGATACAGGGCAGAAGAAAGTTCCCAATAGCGGCAAATCTCCTACGACACGTAGATACGTTACTTCACAGACCTCGACAGAAGTAGCGTACACAAACACGTTCTTGCGTAAGATACACCAATACACAGCTGGTACAGATACACAGCTGGTTAGAAGGAAATAATGACATGGATGTCATGTACAGCATGGTTTACACGCCACGCTGATGGTGCGTCCGCAGCTAGTTCGCCAACTTGATACACACCAAAATTTGTATTTTGTGACCTGACTGTACGACGAACATAAATGGCAAGTGGAAACATCAAAATCACGACATGCTTGTGACGTACGGCATCACTTAGACGCTACGCTCATGCTGCACTCGCGGCTGTTTCGCAAGCTTGATAGGCACAGAAATTGGTATTCCGCGACTTGACTATATGGGAAACGTGAACGACAGTTCGTAACATACAAATCGTGACATGCATGTCGTGTACGGCATGATTTTCATGACACTGTCTTGGTGCGCTTCTGCTGATTTGTTTACTGGATATGGTATGGCATGACAAATATGGTATGGCATGACATGAGTGCGTGACGAACATATGTGGGAGGTCATGCATCGTATGTACCAGAATATACGTTTCATTATCATGGTATATACAATATTCTACATGCACGCATCGATGGATGACAAACGTGAGGTATATAGTGGACTGGATGTCATCACATAAATGACCTTGTTTGCCTCAAAGACAAACAAGGCGAGGTACGCAGCTCTTTGTTGGCTGCTTCGCGTTACATCGATTCCCATAGTGCGTGGGATCTGCCAGAATTTTCTTTTCTTCTTTGTATTCGTCGGGTCAACGCTTCATATATTTTTCATAACGCTCTTGCAATTAAATTACCAGTCTGTTCTCGTCGTTTCTGGGAAGATATTAACTGTAAATCACCTGCCGCGCACACCCGTATACCACGGCCCGTGTTATACGGGCATGTGCCACGCGTGTCTAGAGGAAAGCGGGACGTACGCGATAGGATTTTGGCGTTATTCATGTCATGACCAGGCAGTCATATTCGTCAAACCCTCTTGCCGTCCCGTGCCAATTTTGGTCTACACCAACTACAGGGGGCGATTACGAGAGCATCCACATGTAGGCGGATAGATAGATAGATAGATAGATAGATAGATAGATAGATAGATAGATAGATAGATAGATAGATAGATAGATAGATAGATAGATAGATAGATAGATAGATAGATAGATAGATAGATAGATAGATAGATAGATAGATAGATAGATAGATAGATAGATAGATAGATAGATAGATAGATAGATAGATAGATAGATAGATAGATAGATAGATAGATAGATAGATACGCTCCAAGTGACTTGGGTTCGCTAAGAAATGCTTCGCATTTAAAGATCATCACCATATTTTGACTTCACCATATTACGGCATCTTAATGTCACAGATCGCCACAGCTTGTGACGCAATTATAACGTTAGCTGGACGTTACTGTGACGTCACGTGATGACGACATCACATGACAACGTAGCTTGATGAAAGGTGGGCGCATCTCTGAGGCTTTGCAATATGAGGTGAGGTACCTGTGATCATGGAGGCAGTGAAAACCACGTTAGGAGCAGAATGCTTTCGGAGGCAGGCGGGACAATATCAATACACCGAATGAGATAAAAAAGAAGATCTATTTTGACTTCGTGTAGTGTTAGGCGAATGAATAGGGGAACCGGTGTGTTTTAATGCGGTAGCGGAAAAGAATCCATTCCGCCGAAATTACGTTCTCAGCTTCAACGTCGATGGCGTTCGCTGTGAGCGAAAAAGCGCGGTAGATGAAAGAAATAAAAATCAGGGGTTCGAGCCGGCACCGCAGCGAGGTACTCCGCGTGGCATTCAGCTGTTTTCCTACTCCAGCTAGTGCTTAAAACGGCTTCGAAAAAACAAAACCCTTTAAAGGCGTCTTGTAGCGCGAGCAGTCGCGTTTATTTCTGGTGTGGCGTGGCATCAGCGCCAAATGGCAGCAGGAATCGCAACACGTGCACTACGCAACGAGTCGGTGCTTTAAAAGACCACCATTTACAGAACGTTGAGTCAGAATTGACGGTCATGATCACCTACAACTTCCACAACTTCGGCAGCGGCGTAGGTGCACGTACTGCTTTACACACTCGCAGTGGGTACTTCGCCGCTACTACCACAATGATAACTTTCGAGGTAGCGGGCACTGTCACCTGAACTTCCAGTAGGCCTTCTTAGAGTGTTTAAAAACTAGCAATGTTACGAGCACAGATGTTCCTGTTCTCGCGCTACAACGGAGATGTCCCCTGAGGAGCGGGGTATGGCAAACAAAGGAGAAGGCGATGCGAACTGGGTCCGGTTATGCTAGCGCGTTCCACTGTGGGAGGTGAACCTTAAGCGACCCCCATGTTTCTTTAGTCTGAAATGGCGAATTTTATCTTACATTTCTGTAACGTAAATATCAACGCCAGCCAAAGTACTTATGCTTTGAGCGAAAACGAGCTTCCCCGACCAAAGGTGAAGCGCCGGTGGGGTGCGCTTCTGGAGCGGACACTTATGTTTGTTCTTATAGTTAACTGAGAGCACTGCTCGTGGTAACTGGAAGTCTCCCCCGAAGGTACTGTTCATGGAGGCAGAATGACGGATACTGTCACGTGGTCGTGACGTCGACGAAGACAGCAGTCAGCACGTCCGAGATGGAACTGTTTATTTGGCCGAACTTGTGGCCGAGAAACTGAGAACTAGAACTACAGCAAGAATACACGCTGTACAATGATAGCGGCGAACAGGGCGTCGTCCGTCGATCAACTGACAAGCCGTCAAGCGCGTCGGCTTTTATACAGGCGCTATGGAACTTTCCGGCAATATCGCTCGTGGCGGCGTTATCTCTCGACAAAGCTGGAACATTCGCGTGCGGCGCGCAATCTTAAAAAAACGATCTACTAAAATCGTGAAGCTTCTCGAACACTGCTTCGCGGCCAGCGTCGAGCGTTGATAACCGTCCTTGCTGGTCAAACTCGAACGCATCAAAATGAAAGAAGAAGCGGGCGTGGCATTGCCCCCCTCTGAAAAAGCATCGTCCCGATGCTTGCAACAGAACATGGAAAGGAAAAAAACGAGTGCATACACAAATAAATTACAATAACAAAGGAAAAAGTATAGTCCCCAGGTTCGCTAACGCGCAAAAAATCACAGCATATCCACGGAGTGAATGATGATGAGTGGGCGAAGCTGCGGAGGTTCATCGGTAAACCGTGAATCTTCCGTGAATTCTGCCCAGTACATCATCACCGACGTGAGATCGGGCGCGTTTATACTAAAGGTTCGATGAGAGTTATGACGACTTGCAGCTCACTTTAATTTTGCATGTACGCTGTGAATTTTCATTGTTTAGAAAACCATTGCTTTAGAAAACATCTGGCGTCTTTCGTTAAGCAGCTGGCGTCTTTTCGTTTTGCTTTAGAAACATCTGGCGTTCTTTCGTTTTGCTTTTAGAAAACATCTGGCGTCTTTCGTTGGTTCATTTCATCAATCAACGGCGTTTTGAACAAAATTTTTATTGTTTAATCACGCACAGGAGAAATCTCACCAGGCACTACCTTGGAGGTAAACAATGGCTCCTAATGGGAATGAGAGACAGAAGATGTCGGCTTTTAGCTAACACTTACACTTCTACTTCTACTAACGTTTCCTACTGGAACATGCCAATGGCTGCTAATGGGGAATGAGGGACAGAAGAATTCGGCTTTTAGTTAACGCGCACGCTGCGAATTTTTTATTGTTCAATAACGCACAGGAAAATACTCCCACCGGCACCACCTTGGAGGTCAAGATCTGGTACTAGCGTTACGACTGGTTACGCACTACGACAACGAGGGACGAGCGGGTGCCGCTTTGGGGAGCTTCGTATCAATTGTTTCTTTGTTGCAGGACCCTTTGCCGCCAGAACCTCAGTTTTTTTTTTCCAGCAAGTACCCGCGCGAGGGCGGCACACGGGTTGCGACCATGCCGCCACCGAAGCAACACTTCTTCAACGTTCGTACTCCGCCGGGGACGTCGGTGGACGAAGTAATCGATGCCTTGGAAGGCCTGGTCGGCATTCAGGAAATATACAGTGTCCAGCACCATGGAGGCTTTGACTTTCAAGTCGGCGTCAACTCTGTTGCAGCAGTCCAAACTTTATTAGAAACTGGCGGTCTCCGCCTCGGAACCAGAACAGTCCCCCTAGTACCGGTGGCACGACAGGTGGCAAGTGTCACTTGTCTGTACCTGCCCTGTTACGTGCCAGACAACGAGGTCGTCACAGGCCTGAAGTCGTATGGAGCCACGTTGAGAATCGAGAAGGCCCGATACAAGGACCGACCCAGCATCCGCACAGGAACAAGGTACATTAAAATGGACATGCGACTGGAAAACCCACTTCCGAACTTCGCGCGATTGGGGGGTCATCGTGCGACATTCGAGTACCGCGGCGTACGTCGCCTTTGCCGCCGCTGCAACCAAGAGGGCCACTTCAAGGCGCAATGCGACACCCCGCACTGCGCCAGGTGCGGCGTCTTCGGGCACCGCACAGATACCTGCACCGAACCGTGCCGACGCTGTGGCGGCGCTCACGCGAGCGTCGCCTGTACCGCGAGGAAGTCGTACAGCATGGCGGCGGCAATGGACGTTGACGAATTCCCAGCACTCGGTACGGCGACCGCTGCAGGGCAGACGCAAAGGCGTATGACTACCCTGCGCCCGGCGAAACGACCGAAGCCAAACGAGGACGGCCCGGAACCGCAAGTTATCCCTGAAAAAACGCTCGCGCAAGCTGCGGCCATTCAGGCACCAACGGCACCGGCGCAGCAGCAGGAAGGCAGACAGATAGATGCGCCGACGCCAGCGAGCATGCGCAGCGGCGAGAGGCAGGAGGAGAAAGGCAGCCATGGCCATGCTGAGCCAACACCCTCTAGAAAAATATTTTTCTAGAGGGTGTTGGCTGAGCCCAACCAAGCTGCCGCCGCCACCGAGGCAGAGAGGGCCGCAGACAGCGGCGAGGGAGAGAAGCGCGGTGTACACGGCGCACGAAGCGCGAGCGGCGGCGACGACGAAGGAGAAGACGACGCCGCCAGCGCAGTCAGTTGGGCCAGCGTTGACGAAACGGCCGCCGAGGAGAGCTGCCACGAGGACGGTCAAGGCGTCGGGAAGGATGACTGCCCCGAGGCGCGCAAAGGGTCACAGGGAGAGCGGAAGCTGAGCCGTAAGGAGAGGACGGGGCCGGCACCCAGTACCGCTGCGCACAGCCCTTGGTGGAACAAGACAGGAGACGACGACGTGCCACGCGGCCGGGAGGCCCCGCAGCCCACAAACGACCAGTCCGTCAGCGGCTCAGTCGAGCAAGAGAAGTCCAGAAAAGCGCCAGGAGAAGGAGACGCGCCGAAACCCACCGAACCGCCCATTTCCAGTCAGAAGCAACCGCGGCCCGAGCCGGCGCCGCAACATGGCGGCGCCGCGCAGCAGCATAGCAGGGAGGGAGCTCAACATGGCGTCCAACATGGCGAAGCAGGAGGGAAGACAAGCCGAGGAGAGAAGACGGCGGCGGCTGTGTTGGAGGCCCAGAAACCTGCAGGAACACCGTCGTCAGACGAGCTTGAGCCCGGGGAGCTCGTTATCGACGAGCGCGCACCGACATCTCCAGAATCCCCGAAACATACTCAGCAGCAACCGTTGTCGATGCCGGCAGGCGTCGGCCGAGGGTGGAACAGGCGGAGCCGAGTCTCTGAGGCCGCCCACGGTGGAACTCTCTTCCAGTCGCTCAGGCCCTCGGGCCCATGCGCGCACAAGGCTGACGGGGGGCGCCCTCAACGCAGCGTCAAATAGGTGCGACGTGACGCCGCGGGGCGCCTGCGAAGCCGCACGTCGGGCAGTGAGCACGAGGAGGCGACGTCAAAACAGAGTCCAAGCCAGCGGCCGGCGGCCGACGACATGGACACAGACAGCGACTTCTTCTGATAGGTGGGTGCGTTCCATGTTTCCCCCACCGCCCTGTGTCTTCAAGGCTGTCCTCGCCAACGAGGCGCCGCAGACTGACTGAACATTTCCAGCAATATGCCTAAGAAACCTTCGAATAATTGTCACGCGGGGTTTTCGCCCCGGCAGAAATGTAAGTCGCGCAATGTCAGTAAACGTCTCTAGGTCGTGCAAGAGGCGCGCGGTAACAAGGTTTAGCGCTGTCAATGCACTATGCATCATAGTCTGTGAACATGTGTCCACCCCCCCTCCCCTCCCCCCCTTTTTTTATATAGTACTGATGTCTCGTGCGGTTCAGATGCCGGGAAAATGTACCTCATTTTCCGCACCGTGAGTGTGCCGCTGTTTCCCGTCGGTTTCGTGCTGACAAAAGTTCTTACCGGGTGACGCGGTGCGCGTGGCATCTTACATCTGTCCTGTCAAGGCGTGCAACGTGTTATTGCACTTTGGTATTTATCACCATTAGATATGCCATTATTTAGTTATCAAGGAGCATGAATGGCGTCATGCGCCCACCTTTCCGAGAATGTGTCCTGTGCTATGAGTGCACAGCCGAGCAATGCTAGTGCAAGCGATCTGTCAGAATTGGCACGGTAGCGTGCCCGCGATACCAAGCAACGTGAAGTCCGCGCCAAATGAGCGCCAGGTTTGTTCTTTTTTTTCTTTCCTTTTTTTTATTAAGCAGAAACAATTTGTCACACAGGGCATTGCTCAGTCGTGCACAAAGATCAATCAATTGAATTATTCTTGTGTAGCGTGAAAGTGAAAATGTCATGTATCCCACGTGTCATGCGCCGGAGCGGTCACCTGCCTTTAGGTGGTGACGATAGGCAGTTGGCCGATTCTGCTGCGCACAAGTTTGTGCATTTCGCAGTGCAAGCTGTATTTGACTGTGCCAAAAGGTTAACGTCATGTTAGCAGTGATGGAGTGGACGAGTTCCCGATACCGGGCACGTGGTTTTATATGTTTGTTTCATCTCGAGGGACATATGATAGTGATATATTCGCCCGGGAACGACATATATCAAGTTGGGCATACAGCTCGAGACACCTGGCAAGAGTACATGGCCACGGTTTTTTTTTTTTTGCTTTTGTTTTTGTTTTGTTTTGTTGTCTTTTTTTCTCTACGGGGATCAAATAGTAGTGAAGTACAAGCGCAATATGCGCGTTTCTGACCTTATGTCCACAGATGGGCTGCCATACAGTGAAGTGGCCCAAACATGAGTGACTGATGCATTATGTCCTGTTTTTTACTTTCTGAGAATAGGGTATTCTCGCCAGCATAATGGTATCTCATGCACGACGGCCCCACAAGACGCGTGTCTAGTCCCCCCCTACCAGGTGTTGACGGCGGCCTACAGTAAACTGTGAGTGAGATATTTGTTGCATTTCGTTTGCCTAGCTTCCACTCGTAGTCCAACCAATTCGTGTTCTCGCATCGCTTAGTGAAGAATCTGTCACTCGGCAATCTTGTTGGGTTTACATGGTTTCTAGAATAGCATAGGCACATAAATTAGGGGCAGCAGGAAAAAAAACCGTCACGTCCTTTGCTGTTGCTCGATAAATGTAAATGTCTCTAAAAATAGTCACATGGAATGTCCGGGGCTTGCACACCCCACAGAAACAAAAGTTGGTAGTTAGAACAGCCAGAAAGTTGCAGTGCGACATTTTATGCCTGCAGGAGACGAACATAGATACTTTAAGCAAAGCCGGGGAACTCGGAAAGCAGTTCTCAGCCCGCGGGTTTTTCTCATTTCCCACACACCAAGCGTGTGGCACAGCCATAATAGTCTTTAATTGGTCTCTCCTTAACGGGGGCCATTTCACCTTCGACCCAGGTGGTCGAATGGTAGCGTTCGACTTTGAGTTTCAGGCGGAGCAGTTTAGACTCATTAGCATATACGCGCCGGTAAAAAGCCATGCCATGGCAGTCTTTTACAGGCAACTCAACCCGATGTTCCTGGAAAGGAAGCACTTAATCTTAGTAGGAGACTTCAATTGCGTTTTGAATAATTTAAATGATAGAATAGGCCCGGGTAGAGAAAAAAAAGACATTTATAGTCTAGAATTAAGGAAAATAGTAGAACAATTCAACCTCGCAGACGCTTATGTACTGCGCCACGGGCAGACCTTCCAACACACTTGGTCGCGTACTAGCACGCAGGCGCGACTAGACCGTGTGTATGTGACGTCGTCACTACAGACAGCAGTCGTAGACTGCCAGGCGGTTGATCCACCCTCGTACGCTCTAGGCATCTCTGACCACAGGCCGGTGGTAGTGGCGTTAGAGGTTAAAGACAGGTCGCCATACCGCCATCCGTGGCGAGTGGACAATAGACTCTTTAGTGACGAGACGGCGAGGGCCAGTCTACGCAACCGTCTGGCAGCCTCTATAGGCGGCCATAGTTGGGACGCTCTCAAGCAGGCGTGGCGTGACATCTGTACCGACGAGGGAAAAAAGTTGAAACATCGTTACTCTGGTCTGGTGAGAGCAACGCTTCAGCGCATCCGGATAGTCGAAAGAGGGGAACCCACCTCCCTACGCTGACTTAAAGTTAAGATTAGCACGGCTAAGGACGCTGACGTCCACCACGGCAAGCTCTTACCAGGCCAGACATTTACCCAGTTCTCACCCGGAGGTGCTTAATTATGTCAACAGTATCCGAGTCGGTCGGATGGAAGACCGTGGCAGCTTGAGCAAACAGGACATAGCTAGGTTCTGCGCACACTTTGAAAGCATGGGGATGAGTGAATTACGTCTTGACTTAGATTCACTCCTTAATCATCCGTTTTTAAGCAATCTGCCACAGCTCTCCCCCGAGGAGTATTGCACTTTAGTTGCTCCCATAACCCTGGAAGAATTAACGATAGCAATGCGCCACCTCCACAGAGGTTCCGCACCGGGAAACGATGGCCTAACAGTCGAATTCTATAGTACATTTTGGCATGTCATAGGACCCACCCTGTGTGAGGTCTTGAATGTATTCACGAGTAGGCACACGCTGCCACAGTCGTTTAAGAGTGGCAGGATCATCCTGCTTCCAAAGACTCAAGAACACCTTGAGGACCCCCGTAACTGGCGTCCAAATACCTTATTAGGTACAGATTACAAAATGTTAACTACCGTTTTAACCCTGCGTCTACAGGGAGTCATGCCCTCGCTCACCACATCTTGGCAGTCCTGCTCAGTGGTGGGCCGTAATGTCCAGACCCTGAACATGCTTAACAGGGATATCATCGATTACACGAGACAGAGACAAGCGAGGGGATGGCTCACCTCCCTGGACCAGGCACAGGCCTTTGACAGGGTTGAGCATAAGTTTATATTCGCCACCCTGCTGGCGTTTGGTTTTCCTAGACAATTTGTATACCTCATAATGGAACTATACAATGACATAAATAGTGACCTGTCTATAAATAATGAAACCGTAGCCTCTTTTCCAGTGACGAGAGGCGTGAGACAGGGATGTCCCCTTTCCCCCCTGTTGTTCGCGCTGACGGTAGAACCCTTCCTTATCCAAGTAGAAAAACACCCAAGTGTCCTTGGGTTGCAGACCACAGGCAGTGGCACAGTCAAAGTAGCTGCTTACGCAGATGATGTAACGATATACCATAGAGACGAGGATAGCCTCGCCGCTGTTCTCAAGGTTTTTTCTGTATATGCTGAGCTCTCCGGGGCAAAACTTAATTTACATAAGTGTAAATCCTTATGTCTTCATGGGTCTCCGCTAACATGTCTTCATGGCATCGCCGTGGTAGACAGCGTGTGCATTCTAGGGATAAGCTACAGGGCCAGTGGAGCGACCAGCGAGAGCTGGGAGGAGGAGGTGAAGGAGCTAAAAGAGCAGATCACAAGGGCCCTAGAGTTTAACTTCCCGTACTATGTACGCCGGTACTTACTCATGGGCGTCTTTACAGGTCGCCTCTGGTTCTTGTCAAATTCATTAGTTATGCCCTACCAGGTCGCACGTAAGCTCAAGTCTCGGTTTATAAGGTTTTTCTGGAATTCAAAGACTCCCCTGGTAAAATATGAACAGTTAGGCTTGCCTCGCGAGAGGGGCGGATGGAATATCCCTTCGGCCGTCGTCTTGGCAGACACCTACGCTCTGAAAACAACCCTCAGGGTTTTGCAGTTACCAGAGGAGCACCCCGCCAGGAAACTGGCGACGTACTTCCTAGGAGTGCAAAGTCGCCTGTTTTTGCAGACGCAGGCCCCGGGGCCGAAGGCGATAAACCCGACGCCCTTCTACAGGCATGTGATCATACCCAGGAATTCGGGTCATCGCTTCTATACTCCGCGACAACTTTTCTTGGCACCACTGTGGAAGCTACGGAGGCAAAGTGCCTGCATGCGCGCGCGCCAAGAAATAGTACCTATATTTATTTTCTAATTCGAAAAGTTACCTAGCTCAAATAAATGAAGATTTGTTCATTATAAAAAGAGAACGAGTATGGAAGCCGTTCGTAAAAAAAAAGTTATTGTAAACTTAAATTTTGTTTCTGTCTTTTTTATTTCTTGGGCAGCACCGCGTTTTCCTCACGCCTGCTCTTTCAGTAAACATGGCGTCCGTGATGCCGGCTGAAGCGTGTGCGGCCGCAAACTCGCCGTTTCGTTCTCCGAAGAAGCTGTACACTAAATGTGACAAAAAGTGGCTATCAAAACAGACCAAGCAAGTTATCTGCAACGTCTACGCTGGAGTGAGGCGCCGTCAGCCTGACTTGTCTACAAATGCAGTGTGCCAGACTGTCGCCGAGCTCACCGGATGTGAGCGAGCGAACAGTTAAGCGGGTCAAGGCTGAAGCTCTGCGGGCCCCACTTGCCTCCCCAAAGCGCAAGAAATTGACTTTCTCGGGCCAAGCTGAGAAGCGCATCACTGGAAAGACGCGGCTCCTACGCTATGACACGTTTGCGTTGGCAGCACTGCGTCGCAAAGTGCACAGCTACTTCATGCGCAATGAAATACCTACGGCAGAGAAGCTACGCAACGACGTGATCAGCGACCCTGACATGGACATGCCGACCATCAGCACTCGTACGATCCAAAGAATGCTGAACGACTTGGGGTTCGCCTTCCGGAAAAGAACAAGGAATTCCGCGTTGCTAGAGAGAGACGATATCGTTCCTTGGCGTCGAAAGTACCTCCGCACCATCCGAGAAATGCGGAGGCAGCGACGGTAAGTTCTTACGTTCTTTTTATTTCTGCAAAATTTCTGTTCACGACGCCTGATTGTTGGTAAAAAGTTGCGACTGGTGAGCATGCGTGTGTGCCTACTGGTAGCGAAAACAATAGGTGTGCTTTGCATTTGTGATCGCCAAACGTGTGCTATTGACGTGAGTGATCGAAAGCCTTACATAATCCTGACTTAAGTCGCAGCGAAATTCCCCATTAAGATAGGGTGGCTGTTCATGCTTGCGCTTGTACGGTAAATAATAGTATTCGCCGAGGATTCCGTTGCATGTGGTGTAGATTTAACTCAGCGTTGTGTATTGCAGCATTTCCCGTAGCATCGTTTGAGAAGACTTACTGCCGTTTTTCCGCGTAGGGGCAAGGAATCTCAATGGCTTGGAGAAAGGAATAGCTAGTGATGGTTCTCGGAATTGTAGATGTTATTGAGCGAATACGCTACGCACGTAATTGGGGATTGGGGACGTGGTAGCATCAGCTTTGATGTACAGCCTGCAGGGGCGTAGGCAGAAATTTTTTTACGGGGGGGCGGGGCACCACTTTCGTCTGAGCTGGGGGCCGGGCCGGACTATGTGGTCGAGTGTCATTTTGTGCTCTGTATTCCGTGGAAGAAAAAAATTAGGAGGGGAAGGGGGGCACAGGCCCGGAGTGCTGCCCTCTGGCTACGCTTCTGGCAGCCTGAAACATGTTTCCTAAACATTGGTTTCAGTCTTTCACAGAGAGAGTTTTGCCAGCTTATCTATGTTATATGTATTCACATAGGTTTGTCAGTGCACATTTTTTTGCCCTTAAACAAAGGCATAACCTCGGATGAAGGCTGCCTGCTTTGTTAATGGGCTCCTAGTAGTGAAAGTGCGCTGTTAACAATAAGACTGCTTTCTCTTTTACAGGACCATCTACTACCTTGATGAGACCTGGGTAAATGCCGGCCATACAAAGGGGAGAGTTTGGACAGACACCAGCGTGATGACTCGGCAAGACGCATTTCGTCAAGGGCTCTCAACTGGCCTCCGTGCACCCAGCGGTAAAGGAGGACGCCTAATCGTTTTGCATGCTGGAAGTGCAGAAGGCTTTGTTGATGGAGCCGCCCTAGTTTTCCGTGCCAAGAAGGGCGCTGGTGATTACCACACAGAAATGGATGCTTCGCGTTTCCAGAAATGGTTTGTTGAACAGCTGCTACCTAACATCAAGCCACACAGTGTGATCGTGATGGATAATGCGCCATATCACAGTGCTCAGGTTGAAAGCTACCAAGCTCATCATCCAGAAAGCGGAAATCCAGTCCTGGTTGATATCGAAAAATATTCCTTTTTCGGATGACCAACTGAAAAGTGAACTGCTGCAGCTCGTTGAGCAGAATAAGCATCTTTTCCTTGCTTACCAGGTTGACAAACTTGCCAGTGCTGCCGGGCATGAGGTTGTGCGCTTGCCTCCTTACCACTGTGAGCTAAATCCTATAGAGCTTGTATGGAGCCAAGTCAAAGGCTATGTTGCTTCAAGGAACACAGACTTCAAGATTGAATCTGTCGAGAAGCTGCTGCAGGAAGGAATCGCAAGTGTGACCCAACAGAACTGGCTCCATGACTGCACTCACGTGATGAGGCTTGAGGATGAGGCATGGGAGCGTGATGGCATTATAGACAGCCAAACAGACAGTCTCATCATATCTTTGTGCACAGACTCAAGTTCTTCAGATGAGTCGAGCAGCTCCGACATGAGTGGAATTGATGAACTGCCGTGACATCTCTATGTGTGCCTTGCAAATGCTTCGAGCAAATGATTGCACATGTACCTAACCAGAAACTGCGATATTGTTTCCGAGGACTACCGGTCACTGCTGTTTCTTACATTTTTATCGCTTATTCAATTCATTGTGATTTTATCTGCTGATCTCTTTTGTTGCACTTCGTGCATGTTCTGGTTACGTTATCGTGATGTGATAATGACTGTGGGGATTTTGTGCGCCAAAACCACGTTGTGATTATGAGGCATGCTGTGCTTGATGTTGTTCTACAGATCTCGACCTCTGAGTTTGTTTAATGTGCACCCAAATATAAGTACACGGGCGTCTGGCATTTCCCGTTCACTGAAATGCAACACACTCAAACATGAGCCTTTTGTGTCAGCGGCCAGGTAATGTAAGCACAGTACCGTCACGGTGGCTGGGATGTGATTATCTTGGTCGTGAATGTTAATGTTATATGCTGCATCAGCGAGATCTACATTGCTTAGTTGAGACTTGAAATGTTCGAAATAAGGCTCCGTTTTCTTTTTGATCTCATGTCAATGGCGCCTGCTGCCTTGTTTCATTTCTGTCACAATGGGACCTGAAATTGTGATACCACTAGGCATTTTTGTGTTTTATTTACTCTTTTACTGAGTTTTCTACCCTGGCTTTCCATGTTATCAATGTGTTCCTACTCTTGCGTATTTAGATTTGTTTATTAGAAGTGGTTATTCTGCCGAGCAATACCGGTGACCATTGTGATAATTTTGATGCATCAGTGGAGCATCTCCTTATAGCATGCCCGAAATATGAAGAACAGCATTTTCGACTTAGTGATCAACTCAAGAGACTTGACAAACGACCACTCTCAATTTGCAAGGTTTGGAGTATCGCCAAATCCTGGCAATCAAAGACGGGCTATGAGTGCTCTTTGGGATTTTTGAATTGATACAGACCTAATGAACTGCTTACGATTGTCATGGTTCTTTACTATCATAGCATTGTATTATTGATAATACTTTCTAGTCATGTCATATGTCCTTGTATGGGAGACTGGCTGTGTGGACTGCATGCGAGGTGTTATGTGACACGTACAACCGTCTATGTGCTAGACTCTGCCCTTGGACTCTGCAAGTGCGAAGTTGTATGACGCATGTTGCATATCTGCATAGTTCAGCTGATTGTTTTTCTTTTTCTATTTTTTATTTGTTTCCATTTTTCTTGTGATGGCCTCTTTCTTCTTGTTGGTGAGATAGCCGGCTCTAATGTAGCCTACCTTCTGATGTTATTTTTTTTTTCTATTTAAATAAAAAAGTTTGAGCTCGAGTGAGTCTGGTCGGAAAAGGTTTAGATAGTCCGGATGAGGGAAATTTGGGGAGCCTGAGTCACAGTGAGCTCTCGGAGCAAAATATTTTTCTTGAGTAAGTGAGCTCCAGTTTTTTTTTTTTTTTTTTTTGCCGACCTATGGTCACAAGCGCAAAATCTCAGTTGCCATGGATTTCCAGCTGAACGTTGTTATGGTTATGTTTTGTGTCGTGACTCACACGTGTAAAATGTCATGTTGACATCGAGTGCCAGCAAAAGATTGTAATGGTTATCATGTTCTATGTCACAAGTGCACTAGTGTTATCAGTGTCCGCAAAAAGTTGGTATGGTTATCACGTTCTGTGCCATAAGTGCAAAACAATATGTTGACACAGAGTGCCCAAAATATTGTATTCTCCACCGCGGAAAAGCTTTCTTATTTGCGCTTGAAAGCCTATGTGGAAATGCTTTTGTTGTCGGATATAATGATTAATTTGAAAAAATGTAAAGCGATTTGTGAATTAGAAAAGACTGATTTGTTAACGAAGGTTCTGGAAAATCCTGATTTAGAGCAACAAGAACTTTTGGTCTTTTTGTCCGCGATGTGCCTTCTTGTGCCGTAAAATATATTACTTGCCTTTGCTTTCGCGCTCTTTCATATGACGCCTGGATGCAATGCAATAAAAGATATTAACGGTTTTTTATGCTTTATTTTTTTCTACCAGTGACAATCGAAATTATGGACAATACCTGTTACATACTGCATATACAGATGAAAAAACATCGGTGGCCGTTATGCTCTGTGAAGGTGTGTGACCAGCGAAGCTTGAAAAAATAATCTGCGTCACTCTCTTTTTAATTAAGCGTGAGCTCTCTTTAAATCTAAACTCAATTCAGCGGCATCATGGTACTTGCATTCCGTATTTATTCGAATGCAATGCGAGCTTTTTTTTCCAAATTTCTGCTACTAAGTCGCCCTCGCGTTACAATCGAGCAAACACCGTATTCAGGCTGCGGTGTGCGCTTGGCGGCGTTCATCATATAGCCATGCGTCCTATTTTGTTGTCTTCGGGCTTCACCCGCAAAGACTGTTTGGAATGCTCCGCGCAGACCGCGATGCGATGTTCCAGGAGCGTCACGATTGTTTTATATCTTTGCGTTAAGATTGCGCGCGGTACGCGAATAGTACTAGAGTTTACGTGGCCACCAGCGATAACGCTGGAACATTCGATAGAACATGTATAAAAGCCGACACGCTTTACCACTTGTCAAAATTATTGACGGACGACGCTTCTGACTGACTCGTTTCCCGCCCACAAGTTCGGCCAAATAAAGATTGACCTTGTAAAGAGTTTCATCTTCGACACGCCACTGCTGCCTTCGTTAAAGTAACAAACCCGTGACAATATACAGTACAGTAGGTAGGTTCATCTACGCACACTGATCACAATTTCACTATGGCCCATTCTGCATGTATACATGTGCTAAACGCTCTAGCGATGCGAGCAAGCGAAACCGAAACTGGAACTGGAACCGGCTGCAAGATGCCGAACTACTTGCGTAGTAACACAATGTGCGGATGCCCCGCTCCGTAGCCTTCGCTCCAATGCCAAGATAAGTTGTCGCCGAGTAATGGATTCAAATCATCGGGGAGGTTACGCAGCATTTTTTTGCGGCTGAAGCTTCAAGCGCGCATACATGGGGTGGGCTTCAGTTAACGTTCTTTGCAAAGCACCTGAGTTTTCGTGGTTGGAAGTCCCGGAACAAGAACCGTGCGTTTCTCGCGTGGCTTATCGGCGAGTGGCAACTGTTGAGAGTTGAGACGATATCGCTGCCGCGGCACACTACAGCTGAACTCTCCGAGTA
>NC_051182.1:23843216-23909656 GCF_013339695.2 Rhipicephalus sanguineus
TGAGAGTATCCATGGCGAGCCTCACTTCGTATAGCATTAGTTTCCTGCTATCGCATTCATTGCTTCGCCTTGCGGCGGAAACTGTGAACTTTTTTTTTTTAGAAATCACGCAGACGCTGAAAATATCATCTGAACCCAAGTGTTCGCACATAGATAACATCATCTACAGTGCATGTGCAAACAGCTAAATGGAGTACTCAAACGTACACCAGGAGGAAAGAGGATCACGAGCTAAGGACACCGACACAGAAAGAGAGAGGCGCTGTCCGTGTATTAGCTCGCGCTCCTGTTCCCTCCTGAGTATGTACCAAAATGCCCAGTTACAAGTATTGCTAAAATGTACACCCTTCCACAATAGTATGAATTCATTCAACAATTATTGTTCCCTGTCAAACAAGGCTATTCAAGGCACCATTACACAGTGCATTACACTTCTCTTTCTGTGGTAGGCCTCAACCTGTGTCGTGAACTGTGCAATATGCACAGATTCCTGTATCTTATAGATTGTGGTGTGATAATGTTCCAAACAATGTGATGAAAATATGAGTATCCGATGCCTCTAATCAAGGCTATCTCCAATTCAGATTATCAAACTCTCAGGCTTCTCGATCATCTGACAACAATGCTTTGTTAGAAGGAAATGGGTACTCCCATGTTGCACGACATTGCTTAAAACATGGTTGCACCACAACCTATAAAAACACCATAACCTGTACATAGCGTAAGGTCAGAACAGGGACTATTAAGGCCCACAACATAGAAAACAGAGCAATAGAATACGCTGTGAAAGTGTGCCCTACAGCTTTGCATGAAAGTCAATTTTCAATGTTGCATCACTTCATAACATAGCGGTAGAATATATGTTTCATTGCCTCCTTTGCTGTTTGTCAGTGCCTGTAGACGACGTCATCTATGCAAGACGTGTGGTTACACATAATATGAAACGTTAATGTTTATCGCAGAGACATGTGAAGGCAGGACGAGGAGGGACACACAAGGTGCTAACTTTCAAGTAATTTATTGGCGTCAGCATACATATTATAATTTTAAGGAAAGAAAAATTCAGGCATGTGCAGGCACAGCTGCGCCCAGGAAAATAGTTCTTTCTTTGTTAAATATAGTGACGGCACACTAACACAATCTTGGCAAAGATAATGAATAATTGCTGATTCAATAATCAATCCAATGTACAGTATAGTATTATCACTGTGTGGCTAACCGGCAACTGCTGCCTCTTTTTACATTGTTGCAGTGTTCCCTGAGCCTTCCTTTGAGACAATGGCCCATTTTCCCTAGATAATGCTTACCCCATAATAGGGGTATCTGATAAATGATGCCTTCTTTGCAAAGCCATGTAACGTGTCCTGCGATTCGTATTCCACCAAGCCTCCTTTGAGCAACTGGTTGATGTTTGCATAGTTTAGTATGCTTATTTAAAGCCGGATCAGAGTTGTCTCACACACACATGTTTGTCTCAGCACCAACCGTGTTTATGCCGGCATCCCGTGCAGATGTGCATAGCGGAAACATATTTCGGCGATCAAGATTCGGCGTTGTTTTGGCCTGGCAATGTAAGGTGGTTTTCTGAGTGGGCTTCTGCAACCGGTACAGCAAGGGGAGCAGGATATCCTGCTTGCATCCACAAGCAGGATATAATTAAGGCTCGTCCACAAGAAATGGGAACAGGATTTTTAAGGCGTTATCGATGCAGCAGCGTCAGACAATGCACCTTTTTACCATTATTGAGTGGGAGGAACTAAAAGGTAAGAATGGCTTGTTTCCCCTCAGTTCGTATGACTAGCGCATGCAGTTTTTATGCATATTAAATCGTACATTCAAGAACTGATAGTACAATACTCGCCCGATGCTCGAGAGTAAGCACCATTGGGTGTAAGTAATCACGTGCAAGTGTTACGATGTTAGTGGCTTCATATTCGACAGAACCTTTGTGGTAATCTATAAAGAGGTAGTCATCCTCATATCTTAAAACCCCTGTGCTTGTATACTGCACTAAAAAATCCTGTTCCCATTCTTTTGGATGAGCCTTCATTTCAAGAACTCACCGGATGCCAGCAGGATATCCTGCCCTCTTTCTGTACCGGTTGCAGAAGCCCTACTCAGAAAACCACCTTGCATTTGCCAGGCAAAAAAAAATAGACTAATCTTGATGGATGACGAATTTTTGCACTAAGCCATATTTGCACGGGATATCCAAAACATAAAAAACGGTTGGTGCTTGGGTAAACACTCAGCATTGTGCTCATGGTCTCAAATCATGATTCTAAGCTAAGCAAAGCAGCAACCCAGATACTCACAAGGACGCCTGGCTGCATTAAGAATCACAGGACACATTACGTGCCTGCAAAGAAGGCGCCGTTCACCAGATACCCCATCATGCGGTAAGCGTTATGTAGGGCAAATGAGGTAGTGTCTCAAAAAAAAAAAAGAAAAGCTCAGGGAACGCTGAAACAACGTAAAGAAAGGCAGCGATGACTGGTCAGCTGCACATTGGAGCACATGTGGTTGCTTTACACTTTGATAAGAGTTTCATTGTGCATAGGCACATTGACAAAACTACATTGATCATTGAATCAGCAACTATTAATAATGTTAGCTGAGATTGTGTTAGTGTGCCATCACTATCTTTAACAAAGAAAGAACTATTTTCTTTGATGCAGCTGTACCTGTCCATGCCTGAGTTTTTGTTTTCTTTTTGTTAATGCATAAGTGTGATCCACGTGCAAATAAGTAATGTTGAAATTTAGCACCGTGCATGTTTCTCCTTTTGTGCCATCTTCACAGGTCTCTATGCTAAACCTAAGGATGTCTTACCATGAAGGCCAGATGTCAACCCTTGATAACCTTTTTTTTAAGTTTTCTCACTCTGCTCCAAACTACATAGCAAAAAAAAAATCACTAGAAATCCACTGATTTCTTGAATAATGCAATACTGTATATTCATAGTCAGCAAACAGAGTTCCATAATTATGACACTGTCTTCTTCTTCATTTCTGTGATTTACACACAAAATGACAAAATTTAGGATTTTTCAAGATGCTACCTGCAACCAATGGGGGGTAGCATGAAACCTATATCAGCGCTACAAAACTTCTCGCATTGTCTATTGTGGCTTCAGATTTCATTCTTTTTCAATGTTATTTTGCAATGGCCCTCGAAACTTCTGAAGCTAGCATCGCAACGATACACATAACAACTCATTATAAGTAAGATTTCCCCGCACAGTTTCATGGCAATCCAAACAAAACAGATGTTCGGTGGAAGATGGAGGACCTTGAAGAGACAAAACGTCCTCAAAGAGGTATGTCGCTGCAGCCAACTTTTCAACAAGTAGACTTGCCTTCGTCAAGACAGCAATGTCAAGAAGCACCAGTTGCTCCCTTTATGAAGGACAACTTCAAGTGTCCAAACGTTGGCTCTGGCGTCAATCCATGTTCAAGGATTACAAACTAAAAATACCAACTATTATGTTCCATGTTCCACGGATACAAACTAAATATATGTACTGCACTAAAGTGCAGGAGATAGGTTTCCCACACCTAAGCTAAGGGCCAGTATATGCTATATCTCGAGATGTGCTACGTGCCAAAACTGTCCCACTGTAGTGATGAAAAGAGATTCCTACCACTCAATATGGCTTGTCTGGGCTTGCAGTGACCCGCTCCTATCTTGCACTGCAATATTCCTCTGTGTCGGTGCCGTGAACAGCTGTCATCGCTGATATCCATACATGACAGATACCACAAAAGATTATTTTCACACAAAACAACCCTACCACACAGAGATAGCGAGTACCAAACAGTCTTCAGGCAAGTGTATATCGATACATTAAAAAGTTGATCCTTGAATGAAGGGATCAGGGCACAATCAGAACAGGTATTAGTGGACTGCCACTTCTTGCAACTATCGAAAAAGTGGCACTGCATGTCCAACATTCACACATGTACGTAATAAGCACGAGCCAGAACATGCATATGGGTGATCCACATGACAAAAAACATTTGCAAAGACTGCGTGGTACATGAGCACATGGTGCAAGGTGGGAACGAGCCATACATATGTATTGTGTCAATTTAGGAAACACATTTTGGTACTCTAAAGCGCATTCACATTAGTTTGTCTTGTTCATGAGCTATCTTTTTTTTTAGTTATGTAAGCCCTTCACAAAACAATAACATTCTGCAACTTTCTGAGAAATTCTGGGGAAACATATGAATATATAAGAATTTAGATCTCTTTCTTTTAATTCTTGACTTTACAAAGCTAAATAAATACTAAATCACTGAATACTACACCTTGGTTATGAGTCCTCATACAAGTAAGAGGGCAATATCGGTACCATGCTGATGTAAAAAAGAAAGCGTGAAAATACAATGACTTAAACACAACCCACAATCCAGCAACATTCTCACTACATGGCACAGTCTAAATTATTCGTGATAGAGAAGTGGTGTGCTTCAAGCAGCAAAGAAAAAATATATAATGGCAGAAAAGAAGTTCACGCACTTTTTCAAACACAATACTGCACCAAAGAGTGGCATAGTTAGCTTAACTTAATCGAATTGACATAGTTTTCTACTAACATTATTTCATATAAACATCTGCTTCTTCAAATTAAGCAAGCAGTTGTTGGAGTGACACTTAGTACCAGTACATAACGTAATTCACTCAAATACATTTACTTCAAGTGAGCTCCCTTAAAACATTTATGATGCAGCTACGTTGAAATCCTAACCACGGAGCAATTACATGGATTTCCGACAAAAGGACTCGGGAACGCAACCACAAAAACATATCCATCATCGCGTCTGCGTGACAGGGCTGTGTGTTTTCTATCTACGTGCGCAGTGTTGTGACACGTTTGCGCATTATTACCGAGTTTGGTCAACTCCTCTCGTATCACCAACATGAAAACGCTAAGGGACGACCCGTAGTTTAAAGGCAGACACTTCTTCACGGGCCAAAGAATTGTAGAATAACTCTCAAGCGATGATCTCGTACAGTAAACATCCAAGGAATAACAGCGCAATGACACGAGGCTTGCATGATCGAAGGATAGGATCGCGTAGCCGCAACGCGCATCCTTCAAACATGTAATCAACGCAATCGGCGACCGGCTTATACGGTGATGTGAAATGCAAGTGCGCTCAAAGCACCAAACATACCTGTCTATCGGGTCTCTCGTTCTCATCCTCGCTGTGCCAACACGCCGCCCGTGCTATCGTTCCTGCACAACAGCCTCACTCAATGAATAACCAAGTTACTTAGTTCAGCGACTTTCTTCAACTTACCGAAGTTTGGCACTGGCTTTGCATTCTTCACAGTCGCTCGTCAAAAGGCTCACGCTTCCGCTCCTGTACAACCGCGGTCGCCGCTTGTCACAACACTGGGAAGTGGATTGTCTTGGAGGTAGTACACTCGATATTGAATCACGCGATTAAGTGGGTAATCGATAAACGAAGCAACAAAGAACTTTTGAGCGCGGAGACAAAGCTGCGCGTCCGATGAGGCTGTTCTGAGTGGCGACGAACGACGATGCATCATCCCCACTTGATCAATGCGGGAGGACGTTCCGAAACGCGCAGAAAATCAACACGAACTAGCACGATAAGCATAATAAACGCACACAATATCTATCAACACAGTAATATGTCACTGCAGAGCACATGTGCTCGCGGGAAGCCTGTAGTACAACGAGGCCTGTTGCAACTGCTGACTAACAGGCTCGACTAAAAAGAAAAGATAGGTGGCAGCAGTGTCGTGTTATATACAGGAAAGTTTGTATTGCAAAATAAATGTATTTATGGCTTTGCACACAAGTTAGGTGGTCTGCACTATTTGATCACTGTATTTATTTGTTTATAAGTAACTACTATACTTGTTCTTGGCATATTAGAGAAAATTATGCTAACTCCGAGGCGACGGTCATCACTGAGTCCCTGCACAATACACGTGAGGTGTGGCTGGATTCTAGCCACCCTTGTACAGATCTCAAAGGCAATGCTTTGCGTACTACAGCGCCGAACACAGATTTGTTTCCGGGTTGGAGGCGTGTGTAGATAGGTATGAATAGCATGCATTCCTGCACAATAAAAGAGAAAGGGTGTATCTGACCAGGTGCCCATTCCTCTACTTTCTCTGCGTAATAGCAAGCAGAAGCGTTAGCTGCGGGATGAAAGGCATGGGCGCCCCCACCCCCCACCCCCTGTACCCCGCTCGCCGGAACTTGCCGACGGGGAATGAAGAATGGGGTGGGGGTGGGGGAGGCTACGTTGGTAGCCACTGCTCCCAGGCGTATTTTTGTTGAAAACGTGTAGCTGATGATACACTTCCAAATTCTGACTGCAACGATCCGACTGATTCATCTCTCGTGCTTCCCTCAGTGTCCGCAGTTCTATTACAGTGTTACTGTAGTTCTATTATTCCAACCTCCCCATCCTCCGGGCAATGGAAAAACGACACTTCTGTGTAACTGTTCGGGGCATCGCTTCACCGCACGCGAGCGACACTATGAAAATTAGTTAATTAGTAAACGCTTCAATATATCCGGCGGAAAACTTCAATATATATATTTATATTGAAGTTTTTATCCGCCTAAGGTGGTCGAAATTAATCCGGAATGCCCCAATAGAGCGTGCCTCCCACATCGTGCTTTTGGCACGGAATATCCCAGCATTATATATTATTATTATTATTATTATTATTATTATTATTCTTATTATTATTATTCTTATTCTTATTATTTAGTGGCTTAAGGTGCTCAATGCTTATAGAGGCTCAATGTTATATCTCCTACTGAACCATGATTGAAATATTTATTGCAATACAAACTGTTTGGCGTTTGAGATTTCTCAAAGACAAAACGTGAATGTTGAGATCTGTAAGAAATTGAATGAATCCCAAGTGGTCGAAATTTTCGGAGCCTTCCACTACGGCGTGCCTCATTAATGTATCGCAGGGGCATGATGATGAGAGAAAGACCTTTAGTGTTTGTCCGGCAGATTAACGGCCCGGCTCAGGTCCCATGTAGCATAGGCAGAAATGGTTTTTTTTTTTGGGGGGGGGGGGTGCACCTCGTTGATTGGAAGTGGGGGCCGGGCAGGCAGATGTGGTCGAATGTCATTTTGGGCTCTGTATGCCATGACAAAAAAAAAAATTTCGAGGGGCGGGGAGGGGAGGGGTGGTTGGGGCACGGGCCCGATGTGCCACCCCCTGGCTACGCACTGTCGTATGGTGGTTTTGGGACGTAAAATCCTCGCAATTGTTACGATTAGTATTAGGATATAGAAATTTTTAGTGGTGATAAACGCTTAATATATATTTCTATAGCTGTAATGTGCTTTGGCAGTAGGATACGCAATGGAAAATCTGCTTACTTCTGTCATCAGAAATGCTGGTGCATATTGTCATTTGAGTGTCTAATGCACACGTCGATGCTAAAGGACCCATTAGGCTTTGCAGGTCTAATGTCAATCTAATGACACATTAGGTGTGCATTAGTTGCACATTAGACTCGCAAAGTTCATTTTCATAAGGGTAGATAGATAGATAGATAGATAGATAGATAGATAGATAGATAGATAGATAGATAGAAGATAGATAGATAGATAGATAGATAGATAGGATAGATAGATAGATAGATAGATAGATAGATAGATAGATAGATAGATAGATAGATAGATAGATAGATAGATAGATAGATACGCTCAAAGTCGCAGAAGTTCGCTAAGAAATTGCTTCGCATTTAAAGAAAAGCGGTGTGCGAACGACGCATTCTCAAGCCACCTAGAATAGCACGCGTCATCTGTCGTTCAGGTGTTTCTTATCACCGCGATGAGTGACAGCAACACCAAACCAGTTTTTTTTTCTTTTGCTATACCTAAAGGAGAATGGAGACCTCACTGGAAATATTTTTGGCCATTATTAGCAGTATTTAAGGCAACACCAAATTTTGTTACCACCAACAGCAAAATAAAGCACATGGATTTATTGAATGAATGAAGAATTGAGGCGGTTGATGTTTGTGTGGAATGTAAATGAATATTTCAGATGAACATTTTCTCTAATGGCTAGCTGAAGTTCACAACATTACAAGTGATATGTTTTGTTTTAGGCTAGCGACTTGGGCGAGATGAAAAATACTCATCACAGCCAGCGCAAAGGGAACACGGACGAGAAAAAGAAACGACGACACAGAAGCTGTCCAACAACTGAATGTTTATTTTAAAAAAAACAAGGATAAATACGGGGAAGAAAGATTAAGAAGAAACCGTGACCCCCCCCCCCCCCCCCACATACACACGCACACACAGGTAACCAACAACCAGAGCAATAACTTATGCGTAGAATATCAGAACGCCGCACGTTCTAGAAAGGCCATTTCGTCATCAATTTGAGGAATAGAAGGGCAGCTCAGGCACATGTGTTTCTTTTTGGTCATTTCGAACGCCTCCGCAATTCCCGGGGACGCTGGCTCTTGTGCCTGGTCATCCCGTCTGTGTTACTCACTAAGGTGCCGCTGCGCACCTGAGTTCAGTAAGACATCGTATTATTGAATGTTCAGTCAGATCGCGCAGAACACCGTCCTGTAGCATTTCTTCTCCATCGAAATACGATCGCCGTGGCGGGTATTGAACCCGCGTCTTCCTGCTTGACTAGCGAGCATTGTAACCGCTACGCCAGCAATGCGGATCGTCAGTTCCTTATGAGTGTTACTTTTTGTTGCAGCGCATAAGTTTGCTACAAATTGCTCTATCTTCAGCGTCATAACCGTGCTACATTGTAAGAAACAGCCTGTTGTTTGATCAATGGCTTTATTTTCACTTTCAACAACATGAAGTCGAGCATGTGGGACACGGACTAAGGCAGAACCTGGCTCAAGCGTCAACGGACTCAATGCTGCTAAGCAGAAAAGTTTCGACATGCCTAATACAGAAGGCACGCCGAGATATTTGCCCATCATACATGCCGAGAGCTTGCGATTCTATGCGATGGAGGTAAGTTTCCTTGTTGATAATATTTATTTTTTTGCTGTCAAACGTAGGAATTGTGTTAGAATGCCGATGAACTTTTTGGAGAGCCTAGAAATTCGTATGCGTTAAAGAAAAAGATTGTTCACAAGATTTGCCACAACAAACGAGAAAGTTTTCCACTTAAACAACCCTTGCGCCACCGTTATGTTTCCTTCGGGTGTAGGAAAAGACGTCCCCGGAATATACGTCCCCGGAAGATACGTCCCCTCTGACATTGCTCTCTAGGAAAAAATGTCCCCAAGTGAAAAATTTACGGGAAAACGAATCCTGCGCGAACTCACTTGACAAAACATTGCATTCTTTATTTGACACTTCGCAAATGTTCGGCCATATTGTGTTCGAAAAAGATTGAAGTTAAAACCGAATCATGTGTCCAATAGCCCTTAGGAAATCTTCAATTTTCGTCGTCCCGGCAGTATAGTCCACACATACGTTGTGAACCAGCTGGCCATGACCGCTGATTTGAGCCTCTTCTTTGGGGTGCACCGACTCGAGACTGGACCATCTTCATTGTCACGGTGGCTTTTTCTGAGCGCAAGGCGTCTATCGCCTTCCACTCTGGGCGGCTGTGGCCCACGATGTTTCCCAGCCTTCTGTTCCAGGCCTCCTCATGATTGTTCGTCCGGTCCTCCATCAAGAGTGGCCGAGTGAACATTCCACATAGCTGGGGTAAGTGGGAGTTGTTCGCCGAAGACTAACTATGTTGTCAGCTCTCTTTAACCGCCTGTAAGTACCCGAAACATACGTTTCTTCAAAATATTCTAGTATTTCTGGGCCAGCTTCTGGCATTAAACCTTTCAATGCGGTCATTCCTCTTGTGCTGCTCTCGGCTAATAACTCCAAGCACGTTGCGCTGGCAAATACAAGTAGTCTGTTTTAAGTCTCTGGGACAGTATTGTAGCACAGGAAGCGCTTTGAACGGTTGGACGCGGCCATAATCCAACGTGCCGGAATAACAAGATCCCTGAGGATGACCGGATTCGGTGGGTATATTTTGCTCCGCTGCTGGCGATAATGACAGCTGGTCCGTCATTATTGCGCCTTGTCTGTATTCTCGCCTTTTGTGTCGTGGAAATAATACAGATATATATTTCTTGCACATTAAATTTCAGCAAACTGCAATCTTCGCGCGGATCCTCTTTTTCTTGTGGCAATGAGAAATAAAGAATTGGCGACTTGAAGGCGAAACGTTTGAGGGGACGTTTTTTTCCGACAGCGCAAATGGGGACATTTTTTCTGGGGACGCTTATTCAGGGGACGTACCTCCCGGGGACATTTATTCCGGGGACGTTTTTTCCGGAACCCGTTTCCTTCGGGCAAAGAAAGTTGACGTTTATTTAAAAAAACAGGAACAAAGTACAAATGCATGGTTTGTGAAAGCGTTACTCCACCTTATACAGAATAACAGGCGTATCCGCGCAGTATGACGTTGGCTTATCATTCAGGGAACTATTGTGCTTTTATAAATATTTTGATGAACTCAACCAGAACTCTCTACTTTTCGCTACAACCCTTGCCCTAGTGAGAACTGATGCCGAGATATCCTGGACTTTACCGTACCACGGGAGAATAGACAGATGTAGTTGGGCATCCGCAACACGTTGTTGGGGACGCTCAAATAAATCTGTCCAATAAAACACACACCGTATGAAAAACGCGCACGCACGTTGCTTTCAAATCGAGAAATAGACTTCATGCCAAGTCTGCACATAATTATTTTCTGCAGGTTTTGGTTGCATTGAATTACATCGTCTATGTGGCCTTCAAAAACAGTGCGGTAGCAGACAACGGACGAAGTAAGCCACAAGAGAGTTTCTGTCTTTGTGTGACTTGTTCCGTTGTCAGCGACTGCTCTGTGTGTTCAAGACTGCTTACAACTAGCCCAGTCTCAAGCAACACTTCTATGTGCTGTCTTCTATGGAGCCTCTGGCGTGTACGCTTTAGCTTGAGCACAAGAATAATACCATTTAATTTCATTCAACGTGCGAACTACTGTCATAGCGTCAGCATCGTTATATTGGCGTTGGACATGGGAAGCGCCTTGATAGAGCTATGATTAAAAAGGTGAACCAATCGTATTAAAAGAGAGTATAAATTGAGGATATTGTCGCGAGGGCAACACGGAGAGAGATCGTGAGTAGAGAACTCAGCCAAAGCAGCAGTTGGGTAGCCCTGAAAAGGGCCTTTGGGGAGGAGCTGCTGTGAAATCGCTTCACTTGCAGACGCTTCCGATAACGGCGCAAACCTTCACGAAAGCGTCGAAGGAAATCCAGCCGTTGGGTGAATAGATCGGGCGCAGGCACGTCAAAAAGTCACCCAGCACCGGGTAGCCGCAGGCCAGCAGAGCTTCCTGAAGGTCGTCGCTGGAAAAGTAGCCACGAGCATGTCTGTCGAATTGCCGGAATACGGTCGCCCAGTATTCGGCAGCTTCGCAGCCCATGTCCAGCAGCTGGTCGCAGTCGCAGGCTCCTCTCACGGTGCAGTATTCGAGCACCAGCGCCGCCGTCTGTGGCATCAGCAGTGGGTGCCCTAGACGGAGAAGGAGTTCGTGCACGAGCCGAGAATCCATAACACTCTGCTTGAAAAACAGCGAGTCGAATGACAGTCGGGCAAGCCGTCAGCTTTTGATACAGCTGTGTTGGCTGTCCGCGAGTGTCACACAATGACCTTTGTACTGTTAGCTTCGACTCCACCCCACCCCCTTTCTCTCTCTTACACTGTTGTTCACCTTCCGCGCTTCTTGCGCGTGCTTCTCATGCCTTTCTTTCTTTCCTGGAAAACCAGTTCATCCCAACCGAGGATTAGCTCAACTCTTTTCCGGGTCACTTGCCCACTACTCAAATAATACAATAATATTCCGCGAAAACCACTTACCTACTAGAAAAACCGCTTCTGTATTCCCGAATCACCCGCATTCAGGCAAGGCATTCTAAGCGCGACTTTGCAGCTGTACACTTTCACCAAATTAGCTACGGTTCTTTGAGGCCGGTGGTGCGCTAGGGGAGTGGATAATGGAAAGCAGCATTGCATTCCACAATGTATTTAAAAGAGGGATACGAAAGGAATGGGGCGGAGGGAACCGTGCAAATGTGCTAAGCGTGACGGTTCAGCGGGATATGCTGTAGTCTTTGCTTCGAAGTTGTATGGCTATTTTTCACCGGTGCGTGCTCAAAATGGTCGATTGAGCGATTATGAACTTTCAATTGTTATCGAGGGGTCCTGTTTGAACCTAAAATTCCTGATGATTTTGTGGAATCTCAGAAGGAAAAACAAAATATTGACTGCATGGACGAGATTGATGTATTCTATAGCCAAACACAACAATAATAATGACCGTACATTGAGCAGTTCCTTACCTCCGTTATGAGTCACAACAGTCATATAGAAAAAAGAAGAAAGATTTTTTTGTTTTTTTTTTCTTTTTGGTGTGGGCGCATGGCTTTTATGAGAAATTCCCGGTGTAACACTATTTAAATGATACCTAAAACCGAGTGAATGCGAGCTAGTGTGTACATGTTCATTGTTAAAAACAGCGCGATGTAGACACGGACACGAAAGTAACAGCGCTAGTCCTGTGTACTTTCTTGTTCGTTTCTAGCTTCGCGCTGTTGTTAACTATAATTGATACACTTAAGAGCAAATATCCGTTATTGCAAGGCGAAAAATGAAATTTTATCAACATCAGCGATAGATGGGTATTGACTGAAGCTCGCGTTCTAATATTTGAATGTGAAGACTCCGGAAGCTTAGCGTTTATGTAGGATGCAAATCAGAACTTCCTGTAAGCAAATTGCCGAACTGCTAGCCTAAGTTTGCAACTCATCTGTTTGATGCCAAATTATGCATATCTTATATACACTCGCTCTCAGTTCCTTAACACATTCTGACTGGTGCAGCATAAGTGCAGCTGCTTTTGCGACATAAAAACCATGTTAACTAACTATCGCATAAAAACTGGCAGAAGTCAAGTGCTTCGATAACTATGTCACTATGAAGCCGACTTCGATGATTGGAATGAAAAGTCAGTTGATGTCGCAGTTTTTCTTTTTTTTTTTTTGGGGGGGGGGGGAGGGATTAAATCGCGTCCTCTTCTCCTTAATTTTCTTTGAAACAAATGTCTTATAAAGTGGTAACTCGATTTACACATCGAAAGGGGCGGGTGCTTGAGTTATTTCAATAAACCTGGAAGTTCGTAAGCTCCAGCAAGAGATTTTTCGTTTCTTGTAAATTTAAATTCTAACCCAGCGTCGAGTGAAAGCTACCGCAGGATTTCATTTTCGCTCGCACAGGCGTGTATTAGTGGCGATGTCTGCGAGCGCGAGCTTGAAATTTCTCTTCTGTCCGGGCCGTAAGGCGAGGTAGAATGTAACGCAAAGCTACGACAAGCTGCCGATATTAAAAGACAGGGAAAATGAAGGCACTTAATATGCGAGCAGGCAGAGGAATACAGTTCCAAGGAGACGACCAGTGCGATCCATCGCATAAACCATTAAACAAACAAAGAAACCACTGTGATCCTGTGGGAGTATAAAGGGACAATAAACCAGTCCCGCCAAGTGTCATTTCATATGTAAAAGCGCTACCGACTGCGGCGTGTTCCTCGTCATGATAAAGCTACTTTCGTGACTAAGGTGGTTAGGCGTTTTAATATGACAGCGTTGCAGCGCACATCCGATAAAATGCCGTTTGTGTAAATATTTGAAAGAAATCACCGCATTTCCCACTTAGTTCGGAAAAAAACATGGCTAAGTCGAGTTCACTGCCATGAAATCTACATTAATTCTAGTTGATGGCAACATTGAACCTCAGAGACACCTGCCGGGTAATTCAAATGTCTTCGGTGAATAGATAAATTCGTTTAATCGGGTTTCGTTATATCATGTTATAAGTGTTTTTGAAGAAACAGCCCACCAGGAGATCCCGGCAATCATGAAGCAGAACACATAATCGTCGCTTCACGTTTCTTCCTAAAATAATTGAAGGCCTAACGTACAGAATACTGGTAGATTTTATGTTTTCAAAACGCTGTTGCGCCCGAAGATTACTTTGTTGCAGTAACTATAACAGACCACTGCATTTTGCAGATTTATTCACACGTAGAAGGCCGTTTTGTGTTCTTGCATACTACGTTTTTTTTTTTCTTTGAGACGTCCCTCTGATTTTCCCGAGGGCTTCACAACATTGGCTCGGAGGTTGTTTATGCAGAAGCAGTGTTGGTGGAAGACACGTGCTACTGAACGTCTCACATGTTGTTTGGCTGCGAATGCCTTAATTGTCTATGTTTCAAGGTCATGGTAGAGGAGGTGGATGATGAAGTTTTAATATAAGAATCCAGCGGCCTTGGTGATGCGGGTCCCACGCCTAGACATCAGCCAAGAGCCCTTAAGCCCTCCCTCCGTCATCGGCTCGTTCGAATGCGCAGAGCTGTTCTTCTGGAGCTGTGCTGAGCAGCACGGTCTCTCACTGCTCAACATTTGTAATTTCGCGAACCTGTCGGTTCGCCATCGGCTGGGACCACAGGATGGAATGCAAACGCGCCTCCTGCCTTACATATTGTACACCTGCTGAAATACTGACCCAGGTAGTCGTGGCTATAGCCAACTGGGGTCGTGAACGTGTCTGCTTGAAAGAGGCACCCTGTCACCGATTCTTGCACGTGAGACGCGTGTTTCACAGTGGCCCTATGGTGACGGCCCTGCACTCATTGCACGGTCTCAGAGCCTCCGATTTAACATCTCTATGGGTCCAACTAAGCTTTCGCCTTTATATCCTTGGAAAGTTATCAGCATCCCCCATAATAATTTATAATTCAATCTGAGTGAGAGGTTTCAGAAATTTCAAGAGCCCTTCACCTTACACCATACTAATTTTTAACAGCCAAGCTGTTTAGCAAATAGTGCCTTGTTCACGCCCTACCAGAAAACAGTCATCCTCATAAAGAGTATTTATCACAAAAATTGGGTAAATCCCACAATACACAACTTCCACTAAAAAGGAAGAAGGCAACAGAACAACAAATGGCTGCTAAGCGACGGCTGTGGAAGACCCCGAGTACGTACAACGAGAGAATACTAGGGAACGGGAAAGGCAACGGCGGCGGCGAGTAGACCGCGAAGCGATGGATCGTCTACGCCAGCAACAACGTGTCTGTGATTGTCTGTGGTTTAACTCGAACCTCTCTGGCCGATAACAACGTAGAAACAACCTATCATCATCTAGTCGAAGCCTAGCAACGACCTATGCATGCAAGCAACCTCGAAACTACCTGCATCCCCTAACTAAGGCCTAGAAACAACCTAGAAGAAACCAGATTATTCTTCAGAATCGTCTAGTTTCGCTGTTTCAAGCCTTGCGGGCTTAGTTCAAGTTTCGATAATTTTTTGAGGGGGTGTTTTTGCGAACATATGCCCTGAGGGCATTAGAAGGGCGTATTCATGATCTAACAAAATTTAGAAAAAAAAAACCAAAAATAGTGGTATGTGAAATCTGTGTGCCGTGGTACAGTACACGTGCCTTTAGTACTTCGTCTCCGTCCATGAGCCGACATCGAACCCGCGTCTTTCTAGTAAACAGCTAGCTGCATCCGTCCACGAAACCGCTGCCAATGCATCCACAGCTATCCGTGCGCTTCTGCTAAGCCTTTCCTAAAGGAAAGTTCAGGACTTATTGGCAGAGCACATGAGATAGGCACGCACAAAATAAACTGCACGTTATGAAGCCTCCACTTTCTAATTGGCCGCCAGTATCACTCACGGTGCACAGAAGTAAAAATTACCAGGACACACACACCGCACACACTCATACCATTTGTCCGGTGATGATCCACCTTTGTGCGATAGATGTGGGTAGCAATCGGAGAAAATAGTTTTCGATGAATTTTTATTTTTACACGAGAGCAATGAACACGTTATTTTGAAAACTTTAGCTCAGCTTATAACCGGTTTGTACAAACTCGGTTTGCGGGAAAGATAGAAAGGCACGTGAATCAAGGGGGAGAGGGTGAACGGTGAACAAGTTGAAGTTGAAAGGAGGGGAGGTGGAAGTTTAGAATACAAAAGCCATTGTGAGACGTGCGCGAACACCGAGGGTGGGTGTATAAAAAGACGACGACTTGCCGAATTGTCACTACACTTGCTACTTCTCAAGCTGTGCAGCATGGGCTCTCGCCTCGTGAACGAACTGCTTCTCCGGCTTCGCCAACGGCAACTGCAGCCAATGATCATGAAACTGACAGCGGCGTTCGTGCTGGAGGCCTGCCGTAGCCGCGGTTTCACGGAGTGCACCGAGATTCTGGACATGGCCTGCGATGCCGTGGAGTACGGCGCGGCCGTGTTCACGGAATATGACGAGGACGGAGACGGTTGGATCAGGGACAGCGACTTGCAGGCAGCTCTGGAAACCTGTGGGTTCACAGTCCGAGGGGAATACCTGACACGTCTGCGCGTGACATATTCTCATCACGGCTGTATTTCCTACGACGGTTTCCTGAAAGCCTGTGCGCGCGTCGCGAAACGTTACTGGTGAAGTCTGCTGTCCGCTGTACCTTAGCGCTTCTGAAAAGGCTCTTTTCAGGGCCACCCAATTTTTGCATTGGCTGAGTGCGCCACTGGCGATCACACTCCGTGTTGCCCTCATAACATTCTCTTTAGAATATACTTAGCTCCATTACAGTAGGTTGACCGGTTGCTTCATACGGATTTCAAAGTTTGCTGAGGTTACAAAATCTAATTTTTGCATGATGCCCCGGTCACTCGCCGCAGTTCCGTACGCTGCAGGGCACGGCTATTCTAACACCGTGCTGCAGGGTAAAACATCTATGTAAAATTCGAAATATTTTTACAGAAATGTTGGATGGTCGTATAAATATTATCTCTTAATGATAGTAGCAGAAATGACGTCGTGAAAAAAGAGAGAATTTGCCCTGTTATATTCAGTGGTTGGTACAGATGGCCGGTCAGGTGTATGTTTCATGCCAAGAACGCCTTTGAGAACATGCGTTCCTAATAAATGAAGTGTTCAGATTTATGAAAGCAAGATAAGAATGGTGAGAGTTTTAGATTCTAGAAAACGGCAGTTTTAAACATGCTGTCGTCTTTGCTTTGGCGCGCTGCAATCTTCTCTTTTAACGGGCGATGTTCGTTAGCTCCTCCCAGCAAAATCGCTTTTTCGTGACATGTCTGCAATCATGTGAGTGACAGTTCGCTAACTACATTTTGTGGTTGCTCTGTGTTTAATCACTGTTGTTTGCATACATATTTTGAAGCACTGCTCCCACGTGGCATCACGGTGTGTGACACATCCACGTGTCTGGCGCCTGGCATCTTGTTGAGTCACGCACGTTTTCTCTCCACCCTTCCATGTTATTCCACACTCTCTCCATTTCACCTCCACATTTTCAAAACTTCCCACAGCACACCGTTTCTCGCATGAAAGAATAAAGCCCAGAAAGGAAAACCACTGTCAGCTTTAGTCACCCACCCACTCTTTTGTCCTGTTCACAGGGTTCTCATTCCGGGTTCTCGAAAACGCTTTTCATGCTTCCAGTTCTCTCAACAATCCATGGAACAACGGGTGATTTTGTAGCCCCGGTAAAAAAAGTGACAAAGCGGTGACGGATCAGCGCACGACCATGACAACCAGGGCATTGAGTGACGAGAAGTACAGGGAAGGGGGGGGGGGGGCGGAGACCTCCTTATTTCCAATATGGGTAATAGCAAGAAAGAATGGAGAAGCATGCTGGTTTTTCCGCGTTTCTCAACCGGACATCAATTTCCAGTAGTCACGTGCTACATATAAATCATTGCTTAGCCGCATTAAGGTACCATAAAAACATTCTTGCGTTAAAATACACCCTCCATAATCATCGAACATTCATAGCGCAATACTTATAATAATTGCTGGGGTTTTGCGTCCCAAAACAAAGATATGCACTCTTAAAAAAAGGTTGTAGTACTTACTAACTTCGGTTTACTAAGCACTTGTCACATATGCCACTACCCTGTTATATAGTAAGTGCGGTTAGTAACGGGGAGGTTAGTAACCGTTACTACCCTCGCCGTTACAAACGCATTTAGTAGCGGTTACTACCCTTCTCGCTCCTAACTAGTAAAATATAGGTTGCAACGGTTACTACAAAAAAAAAAGTAGTTAGTTACTATGATCCTTCAGCCTCACAAATCACTTGCTTTTGTAACGGTCAAACTCGCGAGCATCAACATTGCGATATATCATTAGGTAATTATGCACAGAATGTCATGAATGAAAACAACACACATACACAACAACAAGGCTACGAGACGCATACAATTCATAAGCGGTTCCACGAGTATTTATAGCGCTACCTCTGGGGTACGCAGCTGGTGCCGGTGAGCAGCTAAGCTTCAGGATGAATAGTTTAAGTTATGTGCCTATATTTATATATATTGCAATTTTGTTAGGTGCGCGAAGTAACGTAGCGTAGGACTTTTAATCAAGCATATTAAGACAAATGATATGTAATATCTATTTTGCGTAATATTGCCTCAACATGACCTAATATACAAGACCCAAGACGGGGTACTAAGCTTACTAATATCGCCTCAATGAACTTGAATGGATCCCCGTGTTAGTAAATAGGTTGCAAAAAGCTCGTAATAATAACTTCTAAAATACATTTGATAAGTTTGTTTAACAGGTGCATGGCAAAAGTTAGTAACGGTACGCAAGAGGTAGTAACCATAGTAACTTTTAAGTGTCTGCTAACGTAGGTAGTAAACAGGCAGCAAAAAGTTAGTAATGGCCCAAGAAAGCTAGTAACAGCTGCTGTTACTAACTTTTTGGTCGTGGTTACAAGCTTTTTCCGAACGTTTTTTTTTTTAAGAGTGTGATTATGAGAGACGCCGTAGTGGAGGGCTCCGGAAATTTCGACCCTCTGGTGTTCTTTAACGTGCACCTAAAACTAAGTACACGGGCCTCTACCATTTCGCCTCCATCGAAATGCGACTGCCGCGGCTGGGATCGAACCCGCGACCTTCTGGTCAGCAGCCTAGCACCGTTAGCGCTATACCACCGTGGCGAATATAGCGCAATATTTGAATGAATGAAATTTCAGGTAACAGGACCTTATCTGGAATGTTGCTGCGCTGTTAACTGTTAACCTCAGTGTATGATTAGTCCAAATTTCAATGCAATTATTTTTTCTCTAATAATGGCATTCCCTAAAAAACTAGGAAAAGTTTGAATGTTGGATTTTTTAAGTTTTATCTTCAACAAGGCTCCCGTGATTGTTCCGAAACGTTATTTTTCTTTCCACAGATTGTTTTTTTTCGTTTTGCCTTGGCGGTTTCCTTCTTTGATTGAAGATGATATGTGAAATTCTCAGCAGAAGATAGCGCATAGAAGATATTTAGCAATGCCAACATTTATGAACAAAAGGAAAAAAAAATGTTCGGAGCTTTAACCACGTTTATTTTGCGATTTAAATGTGTGCAGCAGTCTTCATAATGACTGTCGGCTACGCCGCGGTGGTAGTAGAAAAGCCCGAAGATATAGTCTTTCAAAGCAACGTCGAGCGGCGCCACTGCTCTTATCGCCAGTGGGGGCATCCACGGCCACAACACTGCCGCGCATGCGCAGAGCTCTTGGATTGCATCTGTGGTGTGTCACAATGTAACTATTGCCTTCTAGCAGTGCTCTGGGCCGAATAAGGAGTGCATGCGTGCACGTGCCCTTGCAGCCGCCGCTGGCAAATCCGGCGAGAAACTGCCTTCGCGAGCAGCGTCTGCCCCCAGTAACGTATAGCTCAGCCGCGTGAGCGTAGCACCCAAACTTGAGCTTGGGTTTCCTATTGGCGTCGGTTCTAACTAAGAGACTTGGCGAAGGGACGTGTGGCTTCAACACGTCCAACACGTGTGTGCTGTAAATTGATCATAATCCCGCCAATATACATCTGTTGTTCTGCTCAAAAACGGGGATTGCTTACGGACGCCACGGCCCACGGGTCATTCATGGAATCATTTGAATAAGTGATTTCTGCTGTTGGTGTTACCATATATTTTTTTTGCATGAAATACGGGATTTCCGTATGTAAATGCCCAAAGTATACCTCCTGAGGTATTAAAATTCTCTTGTAGGCTTAGCAGTAGCAAAAAAAAAAAAAAGAAAACCGGGCGTGACGTACCTTTCTCTCTTTGCTGTCAGTCATGATGGATATAAGAACACACTGAATCACTGGTGACTCATGCTATCCAGGGAGCTTAAGAATGAGTTTAACGTTCCTACTTTTTTTACCTCTTTTGTTGCGACGCTTTCTATATTATTGAGCTGACAGACAGTGCGGTTGAAACCCTTTTGTAAAGAGAAGCTTACAAGCATTTTATCGTCCTTGACGGGTTAGAGAGAGAGAGAGAGATGCCACCCAACTTCTAAGAAAAGCAGCGTGGAAGAGCAGAAACTTCCGAGAGTTCCGTTCGGTTCCCGGCAGCGTGTAACGCAGGAAGTGAACGCAACAAAAATGCAACAAAATCCACTGAGTACCAAGAGTTAGAAGTGAGCGCTGGTTTGCTAGTCTGTCCATATTTTTTGCTACGTTGGTGCGCTGTTACACGCCGCTCTAAGAAAGGATCGAGGCAAATTCCCCTGAGTCATCCGGCTTAGTAAGTTGCTCCCAACTTCCATCGTTTTCTTATCTCCCTTTTGAACAATCCTGCCAATAGTATACTGCTTCAATATAATTGTTGGGGTGTAGCGTTCCCTGCTTTCAATTATCCTCTCCCCTATCCCCTCTTTCTAAAGCATGGGCTCCTTGAATTTCTCCAGCACATCGTAGCTAATTTCGCTTATGAATAGGGGTGTGTAGTGGTGTTCAAGTGGACACAGCGTCTGCCAAGAACGCGGGAGGTACTCGTTTTTTCTAGTGTGTCGCCGGCTTAAGTGTTCCCTGTTTGGGCACACATTCCTCGACAAGTAGGCCTCATGGTTTTCGCTTTTAACGCGATAGCGTTAAGTATCTTGTTTCGCAGAAATTCATGTGTCGTTGGCGGCGTCTTTGGTTGCGAGCGAAAACTTGAGGTAGATGCGAATAAAGATAGGACGACTTGTGCACTTCGGGTTTTTTTTGCGGCACTGTTTGGGCCTCCCCCGAGAAGCGAAGGCAGGCTAGAGATGGGCATGGCGATAGTGTGCATGAGTGCACATATCGCGTTCAAGGGTGCTATGCAGGATGGCCCGAGCTTCTCGGGCACACGAGTTTGCTCCGAGCCCGCCCTACGACGGTCATGACAGGAAGACAGTGCGGAGCGCGCGATAGAAGCGTTGATAAAAACGGCTACAAGAACGAGAATGGCGTCACAAACGCATGCGCGGCATTTGCGGCGGTTTTCAAAGGAATACCGCGTGCGAACGCGTCAGCGCCGCCACTCAGTCAACATTTCTACAGTGCAGCGACGTCAGCGTGATTGTCGCGCTATCTTTTTGCCAAATGGTGATCGCGCCTCCCACGGGCGTGTTCGTGGGCGTTTGTCCTCTTTCGGAAAATTCTTTCGTTCCACCTAGTGCATGGGAATTTCCAATCTCGAAGGGAACAAGGGCGACCACGCAGCACTCTGGTGCAGCTCGTTTCGCTTCTCTGGAATATTACAGATAAATAAATGGACAGGCTACTGCTATACTTACATTACACGTATGAACATTTTTTTTGTATTAGCGAATCGGTAGAAACAGTGTCTCCGCAAACAAGTAATAATAGCATTTTTCGCCGCAAATCCCACCAAGGGCATTTGCTTCATAGCTGTGAGTGGTACGTCGTGAGAGCGGTGAAATTGAATGCGAGGCACCGTAGCCACGTGATTATATAACCTTTAGCTCTTCGTGCGTGTGTGCACAGTCTGTGCGATTAAGCTCATAGAAGAATCGTGCCGCTCGCTGGTGTTGTTGCGTGAGCACTGCTCCTCGGCAAGAGGGAACGCGGTGGGCGGACCCGCTCTACGCCGCGGGCGTCTGTCAATCAAATTGATTGACGCGTGAACTCGGGCACAAACTCGTTGATTCTGAAAAGGCCCCAGTTCAACTCGTGACTGTCATAGTGCCGGTGTGCCTGTCAAGTGTTTCATGCGGTGGACGCTACTCAGCAGCTTCTTTGCATGTAAAATGATTTGTTCAGCTTGTGGTGCTTGTGCACGGCTTGGGCCGTCGGTGGAGTTTGTGATCACCTAGCTTCTTCCACATTTTTACGTGGCTCGTCTACTCAGGCTGCTTGGTTTGCTTCGGTGTAATCACCGTGTCAGTTCGGTCTCAGTATTGGTCCTATTGCTTGGGAAGGTCTTAACTAACATGATAGTGAATAGTCCTTTCTTAATTGTTAATGTTTTAATTACCACGACATTAATTAAGTACAGAGGTAATTAGCATAATAATAATTACCACGATCCCAATTAACACGTTTAATTACCACGACATTAATTAAGCACAGAAGTAATTAGCATAATAATAATTAGCACGATCCCAATTAACACGTCCTCGGTGAGTAAGGTCATAATTATCTTTGTTTTAATTACACGCTCCTAATTATCGTCGTGTTAATTAGCATTAATTAGGCAATTTTTAAATACCGCGCCATTATTTACTCAGGTTTAATTCGCAAGGTCCTGAATAGTACAGAGGTAATTAGTGTAATTCTAATGAGCCGATTCTAATTAGCACGCTCATAATTAGCGTCGTGTTAATTAACAATGACTAATATTGTCTTAAATACCATGGCATTGATTACACAGGTTTAGTTTGCAAGGTCCTGAATAGTACCGAGGTAATTAGCATATTCGTAATTGGAACGATCCTAATTAACACGATCTCGGCGAGTAAGGTCTTGATTTTCTTGGTTTTAATTACACGGTCCTAATTAGCGTCATGTTATTTATCATGATCTCAATTACCTTGTTCTTAGCTTTACACGACTTCATTAGCATGGTCTTAGTAAGACGTGGCTTGTTAGCTCGACCTGAGCAAGATTTGGCCTAATCAGCTTCGTCATAGCACGTCCTGACTTAGCTATGTGTACCGCCCAGCCAATTAGCTGATCAGCCGGGCGCACGTGCTCTGGGACCGAGCAGACGATGAAGAAGAGAACGACGAGCAACGCGGTAGAATGTACAGGCCGACCATGGTAATTATACACGTGGCCTCGGCGATTAGCTATAACCGCGGTGTTGTAAGGCGCTCGGTCGGAACTAATCTCGGAGGCCACGGTGCTGCTTATTCTAAAGGATACTTGCTGCAGACATTAAACGCTTGAAAATGAATTCAAACGGCCCGCGCACACATAAAAAATATAGTTAGTAGAGCTTTCTGCCACTTTTCCTGCATGGGTGCACGTCTGCACTCAGTGGAACGACAAACAAATGAAAGAAGGTGCCTCTAGTTTTACGACACCACCCAACCTTCTCGACCGCCCTTGACGTGACGCCGCGTTCTATCGTAACCAATGGAACGGAGCGCGCGCTGAGGGATGGATTTCACCTTATCGTACTATTAGCTCGTTCAAAAGGGGGTGTCGCCAGAGCTCGGGAAGATACCGAGTTTCGCCAAACTCGGGCCATCCTGCATAGCACCCCAACTCTTAAAGGCGAAGCTCAAGAGTTCCCCAATATTTTTTTCGTTTAATTACGTTTAGCTTAACGCCAACAAAACCGCCCGGTGCTTACTTATGGGTTGCAAAAGGAAGCGCCTTTCCTAGCCTCAAGCCACTATTACTGGCTTATATAACGCAAAGGGTAGCTCTTATTTATTTATATGTTTTTTGATCCACGACAAAGCTCCGCACACATTCTGCAGAAATGCTGCAGAAATTCTGCAGACGTTCTGCAGACATTCTGCCGGCATGCTGCATCTTAGGTGCTACAAATGCTCTGCAGACTTTCTGCAGAAAGGCTGCTCCAATTGCCTACTGTGAGGTGACAAGGGGTGACAGAAAGTCTGTCACTTTTCTTTCCGCATTCCGAATCAGGGGTGACTCGTGGTCTATAGAATTTCTGCAGATAGGTTGTAAGTTTTTTTGTAAGGGCTGGAAATGCGGCATTTCTAGAGCCCGTTATAAACTCTCTTGATGATGATGATGATGATTTAAACTTTATTGGGGTCCAGAGAAGACGCAGGGGAGACCCCGCGCCACCCGGCTAGTCCCACGTATGGACTATAGCCACGTAGGGACCCACTCTGCCACAAATCATAGTTTTTGTGAAGTTGGGAAGCACCCACCACGATATTATTCGTTATTCTGCGGAGAAGCGAGGTACCATCTGTAAGGCATTATGTGCATTTTGTTGATGCGACGATTGATGACGATGAAAAATTATGGCTGAGCCCTTTGTAATGGGTTGGAAGCTTTAAACGGCCCACTAGTTACGTAATTCATATTGTGTGACGCCCGGTCACAGAATTCGCGTTTGTGTGACACCTGGTTGTTATTTCACTCTTCTACCACACTACATTACATATGTTAATGTGGTTCCTTCCCGACATGAAGCCTGTATAGGGTCTTTTTGCAACGCAGTGTCAAGCACCGGCATGGCCCTGAGGTAGTACACTGGACTCCCACGCAGAGGGCCCAGGTTCGAACCTCCTTCCATCCTGGAAATGTTTCTTATTTCCTTTTTTTATTTCGTGCGATAGCGGTTACGGACACCGGCGGCGGCGGCTGACAACTACGGCGCCAGAAACGGCCATTCAAACGATCTCACAACAGCTTTCGCTGTAAAATGAATGTAACAATACAAATATTTTTACACAAATCTTCTGTGGCAGTACTTTTCAATATGGCCAATTTGGGTTGACTGGTTGCTCCGTACTAGTTTGAAGGTTTGCTTTAGTTAACAAATTTTCGATCGAGCCGCGGTCACTCACTCGAGTTTCACGCGCTATAGCACTGTAAAAGATGTATGTAACAATACAAATATTTTTACACAAATCTTCTGTGGTCGTACTTCTCTGTACGGCCACAGAGCTTGCTGAGTCACAAGGTTTATCTGTTATTTTTCTTTACAGAAATGGTATCGTGAAAAAAAAAAAGAGATGCACTTAAGGTCAGTGCGCTGTGCAGATGACCGGTTACGTGTATTTTTATGCGAATAACGTCTGCAAAAGACGCGTTGAGAAGCATTAAATTGTTGATAACTGAAAAAAGGATAATGACAGTAATTATTTTAGCTTGAAGTGAAACGCGCTTTTGTACATGCTGCAGTGTTCTATCAATTGGCTGTGTTCGTGGTCTGCTGTCAGCGAAGCTCCTCCTATGTGTTTTTACACTGATGCCATCAGCTGAGTGACGCAGTAGCCTAACTACTTTTTTCTTTATTGAAGTGATGAATGGGGGAGCATGGTGTCTTTATGGTTGCACCGCCTACTTCTTCCGGCTTAGCAGAAGAAATATGCAATAAAAACAAAAGGAAGAAGGACGCAAATGTGATACCGTCAAAAACATGCAAAATCATACTACAGTCGAACACATATCAGTCTCAAGTAGTCGAGAACAAGTTCAAATAGGTAAAATAAGTTCGCATGTAGACGCCCAAACTGAGATATTGTGTATGGCATGCCATACACAGGGAGCCTTTCTAAGTCAAATAATTACACATCACATCAAACGCTCGATGACAACGTTATAGAATTCGTGCGGTTGTGTATTCAATCGCTGTTATATGTAAACTAATTTCGACACGGCGCCGCCGGAGCGACCTTCCGGCATGGCAGCTGGTTGGCGCTTGAGAGCTTGTTGAACCACACAGGTTTTTTTTTTTCACCCTCCCTTCCTTCCCTATTATTTAACCCACTGTATCCTGCGCCTTTCCCTTTTCACACATTCCCGCAGCATACCTTTTCCCGGACGAAGGAATAAAGGGCCAGAAGGACAAGCCGCGCCCATCAGCGTTTAGGCACTCGCGCTGGGTACTTGTTCCGTGTACTCGAAAAACTCTTTTCATGCTTTCACATTTCTCAGCGATTCCTGGAACAACTAGAAATTTCACAGCCCTGCTAAAAAATAGTGAAAACGGTGACGGAGTAAAGTACATCCTCAAGAGCATGGGGAAAGAGTCAGGAAAAGTACTGAGGGTGGGGGATTTATTATCTCCATCATAACTAACAGCACACAAAAATCTAAGCAAAACAGAGAGCTGAGATAACCGGTAAGTTTGCATTCCAAAAAGACAGGGCGTGCAAACGCAGACACAGTAAAGGAGGTACGACACCACAAACGCAGACTAACAACTGAAGAAGGCACAACGGACTAAAATAAAGGAGGCAAAAAGCTTATCTGCGCATGCCCGTGAAGTAGGTGACCTATGAATCCGCCACGCGTGGGGGAATACGTGAAATATAACTCTTATTGCATTTGATTTCATCATTATGTGAGTTAGTCGATGGTTGCCTCACACGTCCGCTACCACTATTATCGATATGCCATGCCTCAATCGTCAGGCGCATTTCTTCATGCCTATGCCGGTACCACGGTGCACGAAACACTTTAGGTGAGAGAACGCCAAGACTACCCGCTTCTCGACTATGTTCTGCTTCGCAAGCAGCTCGAGAGATGGCGCTACAAACTTCGACTCGGTACGCTGCCTTGATGACCGAGCGCATCGAAACGCTCTACGACCCGTTCAAGCGGACGCAACGTCACCGTGTGTACAGCGGCCGGAACCTGCGCCTACTGAGACAGCTCTTCCAGTTAACCAGTGCGCATACAGCAAATATGACGAATGCAGCGGTGCCAGAAGTATTAAGAACAAGAAATAGCACCCTCTCATCACCTTCAGTCAACTGATACGGTCGCTCAGGCGAAGCACATCCATTTGTCGAAAGTTGACTACCGCGGCGATTACATTTAGAAACAAGCGGAGTGCAGAAATATCCCATTTCCTTTGATTCCTCGCGCACCTAAGAATCCCATGTAATCTAAATTAATTCAGAAACTCAAAATGCCGCACTGGATCTCAAACTTTGAACTCGTCTGACAATAATTTTCGCAACAAGAATTAAACAAACGCATGCCACTGATGGTTTCCCTTTATTAAAGGACGGTCCCGGTCCTATGGGTCCTTGTTTCTGAAGAACCTATGTGAATCCAGGTAAAACCACGCGCCAGGGCACACATAACTCCAGGTAAAACCGCTCGACGTCAGGGCACACATAACTACGTATAGAGCCGTCCCTTGTTGTACCTTGTTGTAGATGCGTGCGCCCGCGAGACGACGGGCAAACAGCATTCAGTTTGAAATTTCACCTTTTTTTCTGGCATCTAGCGTATTTGCAGACGGGATCGTGAGCGACCAGTGTGCGCATTGTAATTGTAAACTCGTAATGATCAGACTTGTCTAGGCACCTTTTCAGCCTTGATTGTGCTCTTTTACGTATTAGTGAAATTGTGCCGCACAGGAGAATCTTTTAGGCCACTCTGTGAGATATTTCTGTATTCTTTAGTATTAACAATACAGAACCAATCAAGGATAAGTCCAGCGTCTTTGCGAATTCCCCATTATGCATTATAAGGCCCAATATGCCGTCTCTTCGTGTGTGTTCATCATTTAGATATACATCGTCACGCACCTCAACTCGACTTGCATTCCTAATATCGAAGTTTATTGTTACCGAAGTTGAGCCTCTAACTGCTGGGTAAAAGTTTTGGCTACAGTCTTATTGTTGTACACAAAGGAAGAACAAGGGTCCGCAAGAATTACCGTGTAGGTAACAAGCAGTTTGAAGTATGGCGTTTTCCAGGAAAGGGAACAGTGCACGACACACAGGTGGGGAGGATCCAGCACTTGAACAAGAGAGAGGGGAAAAGGGGGTGAAGGGTGAGTATACCTGAAGTGCGGGGTTAAGGAAGGCCATTTTGAAGAAATTCTGCCGATTGTAGCTCACACGAAAACACGTGACCTCAAGTGAGTTAGTGTGGATAACAACCAGTTCGTACGAACACTCCTTTCAGGAAAAGGTACAAGGCCCAGGCCGGGGGGAGGGAAGACACCACGTGAACAATCGAGGGAAAACTGGTGGGTGGAGATTATAATTGAAGTTCGGTGTTTTAAACGCCATTGTGCAGAAATTCCCCATATTGCAGCAAACATGAGAACAACACGTGACCTCAAGAACTATTGTGTTTTTCTTGAGGGCACAAGGCATGAGGCCCAAGTGCGGAGAAGCCACCACGTAAGCTATCGAGACCGCAGAAGGGGTGCGCGAAAGTATAAGTGAAGTTCGGGGTAAAAAAAGGACATGCTGCAGAAATTCTGCTTATTGTAGCACACATGAGAAGAACAGTTTTCCTCAATCACCAGAGTGTAGATAACAACCAGATTTATGATTGTGCTTTCCAGGAGAGGACAACACAAGATGCAGGTGGCGAGAAGACACCACATCAAGAATAGAGAGCGCAAAAGTGGGGGGGGGGGGTATAAAAAGTTCGGGGTTTGAAATGCCATTGTGTAGAAATTCTGCTTATTGTAGCACACATGAGAACAAGTGACCTAAAAAGCTGTAGTGTAGATAACAAACAGTTTGTACGATCCTGCTTTCCAGGAAAGCGGAGAAGGCATGAAGCACGAAGGGGGGGGGGGCCTTGATGTCAACAATAGAAAGCAGAAAAGGCCTCGGGGGAGGTTAAGACAGGCCATTGTGCAAAAATTTTAGCATACTCTGCGCGGGCGTATAAAACCACGACCACTGGGCAGATTGCCACTCGACTCACAGCTTGTGTAGCAGTATGGACTCTGCACTGGTGCGTTCCGTGCTTTTGCAACTGAGGCTGCGACGCCGATCCAAACCGGTCATGCCGTGGACGGTCGTGCTAGTCATAAATTACGCCCGTCGCATCGGTGTCAGCAGTCGTGCCAACCTAGTGTCTTTCGTCTGTGAAACAATCTAGACCTGGTCGGGTGTATTCCAACACTACGACCGTGACGACGGTGGCTGGATCGCAGACGTAGAACTACACGATGCACTTGCAGAGTGTGGCTTCGACGTCTGCGGCACCTGGCTGAGGTACTTGCGGGTGGTTTACAGCAACTATATACGGAAGCTTGACACTGGATGGATTTGTCAAAGCGTGTGCTATGACAGCAAGTTGCAATCGTTGAGCAGCACTGCAGCCCTTCATCAAAGGCCCTTTTCAGGGCCACCCAATTTCTGCATTGGCAGAGACCTGCAATCACGTGTCCGCTCCGTGTTTCCCTCAAATTCTTTTGTTAGACCCACGTACGTTTATTTATATCTGTTGAACGGCTGTCTCAACCGCTTATTTCAACATTTTGTTGCTGTCAAAAAGCACAAGAGTAACTGTCCGTTCAGTAGTTCTGTCCGCCATCTCGTTGAAATTAGGTCATTTATTGCCAGCTCGAACGTTAGTGCTAACTTACGCCAGTAGACATTCGCTCGTGTTATTTGGAAGGATATCGCGTCTAGAAACGCATACCAGAAAATAAGGGCGTCTAACGTGCTTAGCTGCATGTTACACGCCAGCTTGTATTAAGCACACACACACAATAAAGCTAAGACTGTTGAAAAAGTGTATTTCCTTACATAAAAAAAGAACTGTCGCTTTGCATACCCAAATCCAGAATACTTGGTGCGAACTATTCCGTCATTATTTTAACATTGATTTTCCCTACAACCGCGTAGGGAGCACTTTCTCTATTGCACGTTTCCTTTCTAATCATTTACCTGTCATAACCCATTTCTAAAGCCATTATTGCTGTGAGCTAACGTATATCCTCGCGCCCCTGAAAGTAGTGGGCAGCGTTGAATCACTTGTGAAAATTTGGTGTCCGGCCGAGCGCCGCATTTAATCCAGTCGATAATGCGCAGGCGCGCGAAAGAAATAAAAAGCATGCGCCACATCTTGCCAGCGCCTATCGGGACCGGGCCACGCAACGATGAACTTGAGGCAATAAACTTCACTCGCTCCTAGGAAACTTGTCTGCTCCTTCTTTCGCGTGAACTGACGCTGACACGACAGAAACATTCAAGAGGGCCGAATGGGGCCAATAATACTCAAGACCTTCAAAAGGTAAAGGAATGTATCCTTCGAACTTCGGATGCAATCACTTGGTCAATCGCATGTGGTCACATTTATAAAACTTTTAGAATAACACCGCTCTTTCATACAATAAACGCTTTGGGCTTATTTAGACAACCGATATCATCGGCCGTCGGGAAACTATAAAAAGGGCAGTTGCACATCATAAAGAGAACGGTGATACACGTCTTGAAGCTCAAAAATTGGGGGACCCTTAAGCTTCGCCTTTAAGAGTTGAACGCGATAGCGAAATCCGGCCCCCAGTGCGCACTTCAACCACTAAGTGCATACTTATTAATGTGTATTGTTACACACACACACGCACGCACGCGCGCGAATTTTACAGGCTTTCGATCTAAAGCAAGAGTCGCATGGCCTTCAAGATATACGCCGCGCCGGCCCTCTCGGATGCCATGAAAAGTCGAGACATATTTCTCACAATGCCTCACAGATGGCAGCACATTATGTAGCGTTTGCTGCGTTGGCTTGATATGTTTTCCGCTAGATGGACATAGTTGTCCATTTTTAGAGCTGTTTGAAAGTTCGTGTGTGTATTTAGCGGCGATGGCTGCACTATTCCGGCGTTTTTCGACGTAGTGTGATGGCCTCGTGAATGCGCCTACTAATCGCCGTATGGGCTCGTTTTCGTCGTGACACCTGCCGAACAAAATGAGTCTCCTTTCACTACATGACATTTATGTAGTGTTTTTTCCGAAGCAGCTGCAAGTAACATCGTGGCTTTGTGGTAAGACACCTGCTTGCCACGCGAACGGCCCGGGTTCGATCCTCATTGGGACCGAAGTTTTTATCGTTTATTTTATTTGCTACTTTCTCGATTTTTCGCTCACGGATGATTTTTCGCTCACAACCAACGGTGCCGACGCCGACAACGGAATTTCTGCGACACGAGCTCTCTAACGCTACCGCGTTAATAACTGAAATGTGTGATGGTGACAAACCGGAGTACAGCAATGCTCTAGGCACGTTAATGTCAACCCTAACAAATAAAGAAATGTCATATCAAGCGAAAGCCTTCTACGCGCACGGGTACATAATGTACTTGCTGCTCTTGGGCTTGTTGTTCTTTACATTTTTGCCTACATTGTCTGTTCTATAAATGCAATGTCCGCGTAATTATACAGTGCGACGAGGGAATATTAGTGACCCTAAAGAAGCAGCACCGCGAAATCAGATACGAAAATGATAAAAACAATGCATTACATATGACGGCAGCGCGTCAACTACTGCGAATGACGACGGCTACACTGCTACTTTTGTTTAGGACCGAAGCAAATCTTGATAATGATGATGATATGTGATGTGTTACGTCGCAAGGGCCAATATATGGCCAAAGGGTGCCAGTTCGTCGGACAAGGGTATGTGTGCATTTTGATATGATCTTGCCTTAAATGGGAAAATGCTGCTTGTAAACGGGAGAAAAATGTCCAGTGAGGTCACAACGTTCTCGTGTAGGCTTAGCAAAAGCAACCAAGAAAAAAAAAACTGCTGTGTTGTTCCTTCTGATCTGTGCTGTAACTCATGGCGGAGACAAGAAAACACTCATCGACAGGTGACTCATGCCATTCTGGGTGGCTTGAGAATGCGTCGCGCACACGCCACACTTCTTTTTCTTTTTGTTGCAACCCTTATGCATTTCTGAGATCGAAGACAGTCCAGTTTAAGCACCTTTGGAAAGAGAAGTCTAGAAGCATATTATCGTCATCGACGGGTTAAAAGAGACACAGATGGCATTAAACTTCTAAGAAAGGGAGCCTGCAAAAGTAGAAGCTTGTGCGAGTTCCTTTTAGTTCACGGTGGCGAATAACGCAGGGCGCGAATGTAGAAAAAAAAAGCGACAGGAGAAAAGGCACTGTGTACCAACGGTTTCAAATCAGAGCTTTTTCGCAAGTCTGTCCCTTTTTTGCTGCATTCTCGCGATGTGTTTTGCGCCGTTCTAACAAAGGGTCGCAGCGAATTCCCCTGAGTTGTCCGGCTTGGTAAGATTTCCCCAACGTCATTCGCTATGTAATCTACATTTTAAACAATTATCGGAATTGTATACTGCTTTCCATTGTCCTCTCTCCCCCTCGCCTCACAACACAGGCTCTTCGAATTTTTCCAGATAACTGTACCTAATTTGGCTGACAGATAGGGATGCAGAGAGGTATCCAAGTGGTCAGAGCGGCTGAGAATAATGCGTGATGTAATGGTTCTTCTAGTTCGTAAAAAGAACGCCGGCCTAGTGCTGCCCGTTCCGACACTCATTACTTCACGAGGTGACCTCTCCTTTACGCTTTTTTTTTGGTTTAATACCTTTCACCTTACAGGCAACATCGCAGCCTGCTGCTTAATTATGAGTTGCAGAAGGAAGCGTGTTTTCTAGCATCAAGCCGCTAATACTGGCACGCCAAACTGTATTCCCTTGTTTCCCTAAAAACAAATATTCTGGTGGCTTTTGTTCACTGAAAGTGTAAAGAGCCTGCGAGAGAGGGTCAACCATGAAAGAAGCGTGGAAAATAGGAAGAAAATGCACCCGCTTCAGATGGAAATATAAGATAAAATCTCGTAATATTATATTACCCTTTATTTTTATAAAACTACATTCAATTAAACGCTGTCAAGTATTGCTTTAAAATACTTAGATGATGGCGACTCACCCGCCAGCAGCGCCGTTTTGGTTTTAAGACGAATAACTCGCAGAAGCTCGTCACTGAGGCACGCATATACACGCGTATATATCTCCGAACATCGGCTGCTGTGGAGGTCGTTGAAATCGAAACTATGGGTCTGTGGCCCCCTACGTTGTCCGCCACGCGCCGGTAGAAGATCTCGGGGGCCTGGATTCGCACTGTTATTTTCGGGATGTCATACTTTCGAATTGTCCTTTTCCCCGTCATGTTGTGTGGACAGAGGGAACCAGCCAAGCTTTCGGCAATGCAGATCCTATACAGTCTTCCTCATCACGCCTTGCACACGTTATGATATGCCCATATGCGTGTGTTGCAGCTGGCCAAAATAATATTTTTCTCTGCGTAGCAGTGTGGGGCCATGTGATTAGGATGTGTATAACCGTTAAGTTTTGTTGACATTTTGATGATGGTCGTACTCCGATACTATGGTAATCGAGAATTATTTGCAAAATAATTATCGACAAGTGATGATGCAGTCATGTTTTGAATATATAGAGTTCTTAGTTCCTACTTATCTTGTTCCTATCACGTGGGGTTTCTTCTTGTTCTGTTTCATGGCCCTATCTGTAAAATGATTTTCACTCTTTTTATGTTGTGGCCTGTGTTCATTTTTTGCGTTGTTTGTATATCCACTTTTGCATTGTATGTAACGCCCATCCTGCTTGAGCCAATCTCTAGGCGTTCTCTGTGTAGGCTGTTAAAACTAAGACACGTCTATATAAATTATCAAAATTTATAAAGCTGGTCGCAACGCTATATCTATTCCGCAGAACTGTTGCCAAAAATTGTTACTGGGATATCTTAACCGTTATTGGTGTTGCGAAATGCCGCGGAATGGAGCAGCGAGGAGCGTGCGGAACTATCGCGAAGACGAGAAGGTTGAAGAGGGGGGCACGAGCTGGAAGGGCAGTTTTTGGTCGCCATGATCAGTACACGGGTAGTCTCCATCTAACGTCTGCGGAACCAGTTCTTGTTACATTTGGTGCGCGAAACCCGGGATCCGCCCCTTTGGAGTCTTCCCTTCACGTCATAACCATGGCAAACCCGGACCAGCTGCGCAAGAAGCGTGGTGCCCTAAGGGCAGGCGTCACGAGAGCGCTCACGCTTTTAACGGACCTGCTGCAGCAACCGGATCCTGACGCCTCTCAGATTAGCGGCCACATGGATTACCTCAAGGACAAGGAGACAGCACTGTCGCAGCTCGACGACGTCATCCTTGCGACCACGGACGAAGAGAACCTCGACCAGGAAGTAGGTACGGCGCAGGAATACAACGAGAAGATTCTGTACGCAGTATCACGCGCCAAGTTCTGGCTTCAAGAACGTGAGAGGAATGCCGGAACGCAGGCTCGAGCAACTGAACCGGGCCTAGCTACCTCGGATCTCTGAACTCCGGCGACGCAGCAGGCCAGGTGAGAGAGCACCGTCAGCGTTCAGTTCAACTACCGAAGCTACAGATACCGACTTTCGATGGTAGTCTGCGCGGATGGCAGTCTTTTTGGGACCATTTCGACGCCACCATCCACAAGAACGCTGAGCTACCGCGGATTGAAAAGTTCAAGCCTACTTAACCTCACCTACTTAACCGGCAGCGCGAAGCGGGCTATCGAAGGCATCCGCTTAGCCGAACAAAACTATGACATTGCGATCAAGACGCTCACGGACCGCTTCGGACGCCGGGATCTGCTCGTGAACGAACATATCGACCATCTTCTCGCGCTAAGCCCAGTGAAATTTTCATCCGAGGTCCAGAAGCTTCGTCTGCTGCACGACAACGTCCAATTTCACGTCAGCGCCTTAGAAGGGCTTGGAGTTTCGCCAGACCAGTACACCATGGTGTTAAACCGTGTCCTGATGCGATGTCTGCCAGAGGATCTCGCCATCATATACAGGCAGAAGACCAAGGAAACAAATTGCGCACCCAGTATCGCCGAAACTCCTGAAGACAGAACGCGGTTAGCCAAGGAGATGCTAACCTTCCTCCGCATCCAAGTGGAAATCCGGGAGGAAAGCCGGCAGCTGTCGCGTCGTGCGCTGCAAGACGAATCCAGGACCCACATGCCTGAAGAAATTTATGGCGCGGAACCTATACCATCAGCGTCAGCTCTAACCGGGTCCACCTTGCCTGTCAGACCAGCGTGTCCGCTATGCCAAAGCAAGGATCATATGATCGCTTTCTGTAACGCTAACTTATCGGCTGAGGAGAAGCGTGCAAGGCCGCAGTATGCTAATTGCTGCTTCCGCTGCGGAACACGCAATCACATCGCCAGACTGTGCAGAAAATCCGTCAACCTCAGGTGTGGTACCTGCCACCGACGCCACCTGACGATTCTCTGTGAATTATCAAGGCCAACCGAACACCTTCCATCAAGCGGTGGATCCCCGGCATTTCATGAACCACCGCCCCAACCAATGCGAAACGTCACAACCGCTCAGAGTAGTCACGTCGAATCTACGTCTGTATTGTTGCAGACAGGCTGAGTTTGGGCAGAGTCCGGAGACCGACGACCACTCGTGCGGATACTGCTGGACAGCGACAGTCAGCACATACATTCGTGCAGACGTGGCAAAGATACTTAAGTGCTCGGTCGTGGGTAATGAAGAGCTCTCCCTCGTCACATTTGGTGGCTCCAAGTCACGAAGACGAATTTCTGCAGAGCGTGTCAATGTGCGACTCCGCAGCCGGTTCGGCGCCTCAGAAGTAACTCTGGAAGCCTTAACGATTCCTGAAATCTGTTCTGTAACAACCCCACCACTCGACCCCAACATTTTGCACCTGCTCGGCGAACGGGAGTACAACGTGGCCGACAGCTTTCAACCAACCACATGGCAACCAGAAGAAATAAGTGTCCTCATCGGGTCCGACGCCTATTGGCAAGTGACCACAGGGAAAATCGATCGCATCAGCTCGACTATAACAGCAATCGACACTACCTTTGGATGGATGGTGCAAGGCCCTATGACGTCCGACTTTCGTTCCCCAACAAGTGCATTATTTGTCGCGCTTGAGAAGTCTGACTCGGAGAACATCGACGTGTCGTTAATGTGGCGTCTGGATGCCATCGGGATCGACGAAGCATCTTCACGGACCCTAGAGAGCGACCCTCACATGTCTGCATTTAAGCAAGGAATTTCGAAGCAAGATGGCCGTTATCAAGCGCCGCTGATGGTCAAACCACCAGGGTTACCATCCGGAAGCAACAATCGCCGATTAGCCGAACGTCGACTGCGAATGCAGATCAACCGGTTTCGAGAGCAGTCGTCACTGCTAGAAAAATACGACCAAGCAATTTCGGCATATTTCAACGATGGACATGCGGAGAAGGTGTAAGACGAGCAGCCGCTCAAGGACAACGTCTACTACATGCCCCATCACGCCGTGGTTCGTCGCGATGCTGTTACGACGAAGCTTCGTGTCGTATTTGATGCGTCATCGCACGAAGTCGGTCATGTTTGCCTTAACGACGTACTCTCGAAAGGCGTGAAACTTGGTTTTGACGTCATCCAGCTTCTACTGAATTTTCGCTGCCACCCTGTGGTTCTCGCCGCCGACATAAAGAAGGCATACCTGCAGCTTCTTATTCGGCCTCAAGACCGAGACCTTCTGCGGTTTTTGTGGCTGGAAAGGTTGCCAACTAAAGAAGAGCCTATGCCACCCATTACGACGTGGAGAATGACGAGAGTTCCCTTTGGAGCCGCGTCAAGCCTATTTCTTTTGGCCGCTACGCTTCGACACCACTTATCGTCATGTAGGCAGAATTATCCAACCACTGTATCCCTGTTAGAGCAGGCTTTCTATGTGGATGACCTTCTTGTTGGACTACCCACCGCCCAGGAGGCATTAAAGGTGTATGAAGAAACACGGCAGATATTCAGGGAGGCCAGCATGGAGCTTCGCAAGTGGGCTTCTAACTGTGACAGCATGAAAGAGAGATTCCTCCACGATAAATGTGCCATTGAAGATGAAGCGGGGGACAGTCATACTATGAAGGTTTTGGGAGTGCCGTGGGAACGTTCTGGTGACTGTTTCCTCCTCACGACTCAACATGCGGCCACTTTCACAGCCGGGAAGCCTGCTACTAAGCGCATAGCATTGCAAACGTTAGCCAGAATTTATGGCCCCTTGGGATACCTCACACCATTTACCGTAAAGGCCAAGATTGCATTCCAAGATCTTTGGAAGAAGAACCTCGCATGGGACGCTAGCATGCCAGATGAAGAACAAACCGCCTGGAACAGCTGGTGCTCTGAGCTGAATGGCGCCACTTGTGTCCGCATCCCACGATACATATTCTTAAGCGACGACCTCAAGCCATTTACATTTGAGTTGCATACGTTCGCGGATGCCAGTCCTAGGGCGTACGGCACGTGCATCTACGTCCGAGTCAGCTCAGAACCTGACGCATGCATTGCACGACTGTTGATCAGCAAGAGCAGACTTGCTCCGCTCAAGATGGTATCTCTTCCTCGTCTGGAGCTCCTGGCATGCGTCATCGCAGCGCGGCTAAGCTGCTACGTGAAAAGGGTGCAGTTCCTTCAGCACGCTCCTGTTTTCTTCTGGACAGATTCGCTGGTGGCTCTACATTGGATAAAGGGTTCGTCAACCAAACTGGACCCCTTTGTGGCACACCGGGTTGCCGAGATTCAACAATGTACCAAGGCATCTCAATGGTTTCATTGTAGCAGCAATGATGATGATTAGTGGGGTTTTTTTGGCGCAAGGGCCATGGGTGGCCAAAGAGCGCCATGTCTTTTATGTGGTGTTAGCGTTGACCAGTGATACGATGATAGGGTGTATTGTGGCTGTATAGAGGCCTAAAATCACGCGCTATAAAGAAGCGTAAAAGATGTGTATACAGTCTAAAATAATGGCAGTGACAAGTGGTGTGATCTATGGTTGTGGGATAAATGACGAGTGATCATGCTATTTACAAGTGAAAACGGGATAAGAGCACGAGTGCCTCCTCAAGGCCTTTGATCCCAAAGGCCGGGAGGCAGGTGCTTCCTTTGATGGAAACCGTAGCAGCAGCCTCAGTCATGAGGCCGCGCTACGGAGCGCCTGGAAAAATAACGTTGAAATTATGTACACTTTTTAAAAATTCAAAGAGGGACTGATATTTAAAAAGGGGTTCTCTGCCAATGAACATAGCAGGATGAAGAGGGTACTGCAGGTATACAGATGAAAAATGCTTTTTTCTGAGAGCGTCTAGTTCCCTGCATTGCAGTAAGATGTGGAGTACAGTGAGGGGGTCGCCACAATGGTCACACACAGGTGGATCGCCTCCGGACAAAATGTATGAATGTGTACTGTATGTGTGGCCAATCCTAAGTCTGCAGAGTATAACTTCTGTGTGGCGTGATTTTGATACTGGCGGCCAGTTACCTAGTTGCGGCTTGATAGCGTGCAGTTTATTTTGTGTGTTCCTATCCCATGTGCTCTGCCAAAAGGCCCTGAGCTTTCTTTTGAGGAATGGTTTTAAGTCTATTGGAGGGATAGCTACAGATGTATTGGGACTGTTTTCGTGGGCGGATGCTGCTAGCTGATCCGCCAACACGTTGCCTTGTATCTCGCGGTGCCCTGGCACCCAGCACACTACGACGTGTTGTTTAAGTGAGTAGATCGTGCATAAAATAGAGTAGAGCGAGACAAGGACCGGATTTGTGTGTTTTGTCATAGTTTTTAAAGCTTTCACTACACTTAATGAATCCGTGTATATCACTGCCTTTTGTAGTCTTAACTGTTTTATGTGTTTAACTGCCGCAAGTATCGCGTAGGCTTCTGCCGTGAAGATACTGGAATCAGGGTGCAGAATACCGGAATCGGAAAAGGATGGACCAACGGCTGCGTACGACACAGAAGTGTTAGACTTTGAGGCATCTGTAAAGAACTCAGGGTGTGGGTACTTGTATTGTAATTCAAGGAAGTGTGTACGGATATGTGCAAGTGGCGCATGCTTGGTAACTTCGACGAAAGAAACATCGCAATCTATAAGCTGCCACTGCCACGGCGGGAGATAGGCAGCGGGAGCCATTAGACAGTGTTCGAGAAGTGGCACACCCATTTCTTCAGCTAGGCTCCTCACACGAAGTGAGTACGGCTGTCTCATCGAAGGGCGGTTGTGAAAGAGTTCAGAAGCGGACAACTCACTGATTGTGGTGTGTGAGGGGTGTTCCTTGTTTGCGTTTACCTTGAGGAAATATACGAACGAAAGGTAAGATCTCTGGAGGTGCAACGACCACTCGTTCGATTCAACGTAAAGGCTTTTTATGGGGCTAGTACGAAAGGCACCCGTAGAAAGGACGAATGCCCAAATGGTGGACTGGGTCAAGCATCTTCAAAGCACTTGGTGTCGCAGAGTGATAGATTATCGCCCCGTAATCTAGGCGCGTGCGTACAAGGCTTTTATAAAGGTTCATCAGGCATTTCCTGTCACTACCCCACATAGTGCGTGACAACACTTTTAGAATGTTCATGGTTTTTATGCACTTGCTTTTTATGTACTTAATGTGTGGTATAAACGTAAGTTTTGTGTCTAGAATTAGCCCTAAAAACTTGTGCTCCGTTTTTACCGACAGACGCTGACCGTGTAGGCCAATGTCTGGATCGGGATGAAGGCCTCTCTTTCTGGAGAATAAGACACAAGTGCTTTTTTGTGCATTCAGTATAAACCCGTTCTCATCTGCCCATTTAGAGACCTTGTTCAGGCCCAGCTGGACCTGCCGCTCACACATTGAAAGGTTGCAGGATTTAAAGCCGATCTGTACATCGTCGACATATGCGCAATAAAACATGTTACGTGGGATGCACAGATGCAGGGAATTCATTTTGATAATGAAAAGTCAACGTTTATAGAACCAGGTAAGTTGCAAAACTTCCCGCGTCAGCCAACCCGTCGCGCGGCGCCGGGACAGCTTCCGGTTTGGTGGCGCTGGCGGCGCAACAAGCTTCCGCTAGCAGACGACAACGCGTAGTCTGCGTGGCAAACGCCGGGGCAGCCGTTCAGAAAGGGCTCGGTTGTTTACTCGCCGACTGTATATTATCGTGATTTTTCGTTGCGCTGCCGCTGCAATGTAAAACTGAGTAATATTTAGCAGCGGTAAGGCAAAGTCAGTAAAGCTATGGCTTTCAAGACTGTCCAAGATAACTGACGCTTGATGGCATAGAATACGAGCCTGTCCTTACCCTATAAGAAATAAACTATATGGCGCATTCTCGTAGCGTAATTATTTAGCTAAAGCGGATGCTTGGGCGTGTTGGTACTTATATCTTTTCGTTTTGGACTGTGCAAGTATTGCGTGGTGTTAACGAATAAATCTTTGTTGCAAGTCAGTGCTGTTTGTGTAATCCTTTTTCTGGTGCTCCATAGTTTTTCGCGCTATTTTTTTCGATAATTCTTGACTTTCACTTTTTTGAAGTGAGGAGTTTTCACTCTGTACCGCGGCTGTCGTTACTTCTAATTATTGAGTGGTAAAATCGCCGTGCGTGTACTGCACGCCACATTTTCAGTCCTGCTACAGAAAGAAAAATTGTATTTATTTTTCGCACGCAATGCAGAGAAACAATTTTTCAGATATTGCATGTATGGTGTGATGCACACAAACGGCACAACTTATTTACAGTCTCATGCATTAAACCTTATCAAGACAGCTCCTATTCACTGTAAAAAATTATTTACAGCACAATTTTTAGAATCACTCAAATCAAGGCAAGTTCGGGAATATCTTTGGGACGCAATCTTCGACGAGGCTCCTTTCCGCTGGCGATTTCAACCTTAATTCTTATCGTTGACCGTGCGAGTGAAAGTATTCTGGATGTCTTCCTCATGAATGTGCATATCACATACAAGTGATATGTCGGACAGTTTCTTGTCCATACGAGGAATGGCGCGATCCCACGTCGCTCGCTGGTCAAGGTCACGCGGGGCACAAATAGGTTACCAACCGTCTCGGATTTCGCGGGACTGTCCTGACATTTTATACAGCGTTGCGAGCCGTCCCTGTCGGGACAGCTATATGTCCCGGATTTATTCCGTACCGTCCAGTTAGAACTTTTTATGTGATCCAACGCACGCCCGACAACGCGCGTCACGCTCCAGAACACAAAGTTCTCACGAATAGCACGCACGAAGCAATGTTGCGGTGGCTAGCGGTGGCTGCGAAGGGCTTCAGTTACTTTGTCTGAACTTCTGTGCGAAACGCGACAACTTTTACGGATACATTCTCCAGCAAGAGGAAGTGTTGCGAGCAGCACGTAGCCAGCTGAAGAGGCCGAAACAATGGACACCCCCCCCCCTCCCCACCCCACCCGTCCCGACTCCCTTCATTGAAGAGTTGGTAACCCTAGGCACAAAAGAAATGTCGGGGTGTCTCGGAACATGGTGAAGACACGCAGCATCTATCCGAAGCACAACAAAAACGCCAAGCTGTTCGCGCAGAAAGCAGCCTCCACGGATACTGACGCGACGCGCCGCAACACCGACAGAAGAGAGCGGAGTGAGTGAATCCTGTTGCGACAGCAGCGCCACATCTGTCGCTGATGGCGGCGGCGCCGCGCAACATCGCTCAGTTTTGCAACTGACCTGGTTCTATAAACGTTGATGAAAAGTGTACAACTTAGTACACCTCCTTGCGGCACTCCTGTTTCTTGGACAAATGCTCGGGACAAGACATTGCCTACTCGAACACGGAATGTACGGTCGGACAAATAGCTCTCTGTAATAGTTAACATTCTTCCCCGCACACCTAAGTGTGACATGTCTTTCAATATTCCAAAGCGCCATGTAGTGTCATAGGCCTTTTCCATGTCGAGGAACACAGAAAGGAAGAACTGTTTATGGATGAAAGCGTCACGAATTTGTGCCTCGATACGTAAGAGGTGGTCGGTCGTGGATCTACCTTCTCGGAACCCACACTGGTAGGGGTCGAGTAGATTGTTTTTTTCAAGGAGGTGTACGAGTCGCCTGTTTATCATCTTTTCAAAAACCTTGCATAGACAGCTTGTTAGGGCTATAGGCCTATAATTGGAAACTGAGGATGGGTCTTTGCCCTCTTTTAGAATGGGAATAATAATGGCTTCTTTCCAGGCAGAGGGGATCTCGCCGGAAAACCAAACCGCATTATACAAGGAAAGGAGGGTTTTTTGCGTTTCGTAGGGCAGGTGTTTCAGCATTTCGTATAGTAAACGGTCACTGCCTGGTGAGGACTTAGTACAGCAGTTCAGCGATGCCTTTAGCTCAGCTAAGCGAAAAGGTTCATTGTATCCCTCCTCGTCTTTTGTGCTTTTACACTCTAGTTTCTGCTTTTCAATGCTTGTTTTGTAGCGTTGGAAGGCCTCGGAATAGTGCGACGAGCTGGACACTTCTTCGAAGTGTGCGCCGAGGAAGTTTGCCTGGTCTTCCAAGCTATCGCCTTGTGTGTTAACTAGAGGAAGTGAATGTGCTTGTCTACCTGCTACCCTACTAACCATGTTCCAGACTTTAGCCTCCTGTGTATATGAATTGATGCCCGATAAAAACTTCTGCCAACTTTCCCTTCTTGCTTGTCGGCGCGTTCTCCTGCCTTGGGACTTAATGTTCTTAAAACTGTCCAGATTCTCGGCTGTCGGCGAGTCGCGAAGCAGCCTCCATGCTTTGTTTTGTTTTTTGCGCGCATTTCGACACTCGGTGTTCCACCACGGCACCCGTCGTTTGCCGGGCAGTCCACTTGTTTGTGGTATACACTCAGTTGCAGCATCAATCAAAAAGGCAGTAAAGTATTCTACAGCTGCATCTATGCTTAAGGAAGACATGTCCATCCAACTTAGGAGTGTAAGTTTCTGAAACTGTTCCCAATCGGCTTTCTCAATCTGCCATTTTGGAACCTGAGGGGGACATTCATTTGTTATCGGTGTGTTCAGAAGTATTGGAAAGTGATCACTTCCATAAGGATTATTGATAACTTTCCATTTAACTAGGGGCAGAAGTGATGGAGAGGTTATGCTGAGGTCTATGGACGAGAATGTTCCGTTTGCAAGGCTATAATATGTTGCCTGTTTTTTATTCAAGAGACATGCACCAGAAGAGAAAAGGAACTGTTCAATCAGGCGACCTCGCGCATCGCAACGAGAGTCTCCCCATAGAGTGTTGTGTGCATTTAAGTCTCCTAGGACCAGATATGGTTCTGGAAGTTCTTCTATTAGGGACTCGAATTCATGTTTTTGGAGCTGGTAGTGCGGGGGTACGTAAAGTGAGCAGATTGTGATCAGGTTGTTGAAGAGAACGGCTCGGACAGCCACTGCCTCAAGGGACGTTTGGAGTGGTAAATGGGTACATGCTATTCCTTGATTAACTATAACAGCTACGCCACCAGATGACGCCACAGCGTCATCCCGGTCCTTTCGGAATATGACATATTGGCGTAGAAAATTTGTGTTCTTGGATTTTAAGTGTGTTTCTTGTACACACAGCACTTTTGGTGAATGTTTGTGTAAAAGTTCTTGGATATCGTCGAGGTTTCTTAAAAGACCTCTCACGTTCCACTGTATAATTTGTGTATCCATTTTGAGTGTAAATTAGTGCTGTGTGTACTGGAAGAACTGTTGCCTTATGTCACAGAGCCCTTTCCAGGCCCTGTGATGCGGGCTTTTTCTTTTTTGGCGCGCTCCAACGAGCTGCGCCGTTCCTTCGGCGCTTGAGACGCCGTTGGACTTGCCATTGTGTCCATCGCCTCTGCAGAGGCGCTGGATGTCCGCTCGCGGCTAACGCGCACGGGTGTCAGAGTTTTGGGGCTTTTTGCCTGAGCAGAAGGCCCTGGGCCTGCAGATCCGGAGGCCTGCATGCCCTTTGGTTGCGGAGCAGCACGGGCTGCTTCCGCTGAGGGGGCGGATGGCGCTGCCGCCCGTCCACTTTGCGTGGTACGCGCGGCCGCCGCGAACCTTTGTGGCACTGCCCCCTTGCGTGCCACGTCCGCGAATGTAGGACCCTGTGCGAAGGAAAGGCGTTTGCGCGCCTCCTTAAACGAGATATTTTCAGTTACCTTGAGTGTGATTACTTCTTTTTCTTTTTTCCACGAAGGACATGCACGAGAGTAGGCGGGGTGCCCACCGTCGCAGTTTGCGCAGTGTGGAGATTCGACACAGTTGTCAGCAGGGTGTTCATGTGAACTGCACTTGGCGCAGGTTTGACGGCCACGGCAACTCTGAGAGCCGTGACCGAAACGCTGGCACTTGAAGCAGCGTCGCGGGTTGGGGATGTAGGGTCTGACCTTTAGTTTCAAGTATCCGGTTTCGACATGTTCTGGTAGTGTGCTTGTGGCAAATGTGAAGATGAGGTGTTTTGTCTGGATTTCTTTATCGTCACGCCTGATTTTAATTCTCTGCACATTGATCACATGCTGGTCGCTCCAGCCCTCGAGGAGTTCACTTTCTGTCAGGTCGAGCAAGTCTTGGTCTGACACCACACCTCGCGAGCTGTTCAGAAAGCGATGCGGGGTGACTGAGACAGGTGTGGTTCCCAACGAAACAAGTTTGGACAGTTTTTCATATTGCATTTTATTTTGTACTTCAAGGAGAATGTCTCCGCTAGCCATTCTAGTTGCCTGGTAACCGTGGCCGAGAGTTTCGGTGAGGCATTTGGACACAACAAAGGGAGGTATTGTTCTGGCATTCTTTTCGAGTGTTTGGCAGTGGATGACGTGAAAGCGTGGAAAAATTTCTTTTGGTTTCAGCAAGGCATTCAAAGTGTCTTCGGTGCGCCCTCTCTTTGTGACAGGGCGATCATTCAATCGTGGAAAGGAGAATGAGGCCATAGATTGCGTATAATTTTCGGCAGCCATGTCAGCCGCCCACCATGGAGCCCAACATGGGGACGCGACAGCACTTATATTAATATAAGGCATGCCAACGCCAGCTGTACACAGCTACTATAACCAAATATAATGTGCCCAAGAGAGGGCACATACACAAGGTTAACCCTCGCCGCCAAGAAAAATCGGAAGTAAATGGAAGAGAGGAGAGGACAGAAAAGATGCAAAGTGAGAGAGACAGACGAAGATGTGACGGGAGAGAGAGACAGGAAAAGGCGACTGCCGATTTCCCCTGGGTGGGTCAGCCCAGGGGTGCCGTCTACGTGAAGCCGGGGCCAAAGGGGTGTGTTGCCTCTGCCGGGGGGCCTTAAAGGTCCAATCACCCGGCGTCGGCTCAACCCCCAGGATCCCCTTTTCCCCGGACACGGCAAAGCCACGCACGGCTAGGCGTGGGAGAGGGTCGAAACCCCCCCGTTAGCTCGGGTCCGTGGTGTCGCTACACACCAAACGCCTGCTTGTGCAGACGCCCCTGCGGGGCATTGTAGCAGCAAGGACAATCCTGCCGACGTCATCACTCGCGGAGCATCATATGCTAATCTCATTGAATCTACCATGTGGTGGCACGGCCCAACTTGGCTCTCTGTCAAGAGGAAACAGTTTGAAGGAGCGAGCGCGCAGAATGTCACCGTAATGACAGAGATTGCCCCATTGGAGGGACCAAGCAATGATCAAGACTCGTCCGCGCTAAATACGTGTGCATGTCCATCGGGATTTTCCGGAAACCAATGCGTCCTGCACGTCGAAGACTACAGCTCCATTACGAGGCTGCTTAGAGTCACGGCATGGATCAAGCGTTTCATCTATAACGCTTCGTGGCGCCTCCCGTCACTATCCGGACCCCTCACAGCGGAAGAGTTACTACAGGCTGAGCGTTATTGGCTACAGACTGTTCAAGAACACTCCTTTCCGAGCGAAGTTCTTGCGCTACGTAAAGGTCAGCCGTTACCCTCAACATCTCGCGTTCTTCGCCTTTGTCCGTTTATGGATGAGGACGGCTTACTTCGCGTCGGTGGACGACTGCACCAGCTTGATGCTGATCACGACATACGCCATCCCATTCTCCTAACAGACGATCATAAGCTCACAAGCCTTCTCGTATCAGCGGCACACGTGCGCACTATCCATGGAGGTGTTGAAGCAACATTAACAGAGCTTCGAGAGCGTTTTTGGTTGCTGAGGGGACGGCAGACTGTAAAGATGATGATGATGATATGTGTGTTTTATTGGCGCAAGGGCCATTCTTGGCCAAAGAGCGCCATGAACAGTGGTGAAAAAGTAGCAATGACCCGTGATTTACGATATGTAAGGGATGTGAGCTATGATAGTGTTACGTGGCTGTATACGGGCCTAAAATTCCGCACGCTTTGGCGGTTAAAACATATAAAGATTAAAATCATGGGGATGACGTGAAATGTGTGCAGCGGGAATGGATGGCAATGCTCGTGGTGATAGAGCTATGGTGTAGATATATGGCATAAGCACGAGTGCCTCGTCACCGCCCTTGATTCCAAGGGCCGCGAGGCAGGTGCTTTTTGCGTGTAGCTACCGCAGTAGCGACCTCTACTCAGAGGTCGCGCTGTGGATTTCCTCGGTATATCACATGAAAACTACGCACGTCGTTGACAAACGCGAGCAATGAATCATATTTAAAAAGCGGATCCCTACCGACGAACATGGAAGGATGCAGTGGAAATTGCTGTCGGCAGGGTATTAGAAAGTGCTTCTTTCTCAAAGCGTCTAATTCTTTGCACTGAATGAGGACGTGAAGCACCGTAAGTGGTTCTCCACATCCCTCACACTTGGGCGGATCACCACCGGACAAAAGGTGTGGCGTGTGTGCTATGTGTGTGACCGATACGTAGCCGACAGAGTGTTACATCTGTGCGGCGTGTTCTTGATGTGAATGGCCAGTCACCGAGGTAAGGCTTGATGACATGTAATTTATTATGCAGTTGTCGGTCCCATGTACGCTGCCAGTAATCTCTCAGCTTTTCCTCAGGAAAGGTTTCAAGTCGATTGCGGGAACAGCTATAGATGATTGGGGAGCGTTTGCATGGACTGATGTTGCAAGCGCATCTGCCTGTTCGTTTCCCTCGATTTCACGGTGCCCTGGCACCCAGCATACAACTACATGCTGTTTGGAACTGTAAATGGCACACAGGAGGGAGTATAGTGAGACAATGACTGGGTTTTTGTACTTTCTGGTAGTTTTCAAAGTTTTCACGACGCTTAACGAATCCGTATATACGACTGCATTACTTATTCCTAATTCTTTAATGTGTTTTGCTGCCGCCAGTACTGCGTAAGCCTCCGCTGTGAAGATGATGATGATATGTGGTGTTTAATGGCGCAAGGGCCAATTGATGGCCAAAGAGCGCCAGTTCATGAGACAAAGGATATGAACAATGGTTGCGGTAAGTAGCTGTATAGGGGCCTTAAAATTCCTCGCGCTAAAGGCGGGTAAAACATATATCATCATCATCATCATCATCATCATCATCATCAGCCTGTCTACGCCCACTGCAGGGCAAAGGCCTCTCCCATGTTCCGCCAATCAACCCGGTCCTGTGCTTTCTGTTGCCACGTTATACCTGCAAACTTCTTAATCTCATCTACCCACCTAATTTTCTGTCTTCCCCTCACGCGTTTGCCCTCTCTTGGAATCCAGTCAGTTACCCTTAATGACCACCGGTTATCCTGCCGACGTGCTACGTGGCCGGCCCATATCCATTTCTTCTTCTTAATTTCAACTATGATATCCTTTACCCCCGTTTGTTCCCTGACCCACTCTGCTCTCTTCCTGTCTCTTAAGGTTACACCTATCATTTTCCTTTCCATCGCTCTCTGCGTCGTCCTCAATTTAAGTTGAACCCTCTTTGTAAGTCTCCAGGTTTCTGCTCCGTAGGTAAGTACCGGTAAGATGCAGCTGTTATATACCTTCCTCTTGAGAGATAGTGGTAGACTACTATTCATGATTTGATAATGCTTGCCGAATGAGCCCCATCCCATCCTTATTCTTCTAGTTATTTCACTCTCATGGTTCGGCTCCGCGGTTACTAGCTGTCCTAAGTAGACGTACTCCTTTACAACTTCCAGCGTCTCGCCACCTATCGCGAAGCGCTGTTCTCTGCCAAGATTGTTCCACATTACTTAGTTTTATGCATATTAATTTTCAGACCTACTCTTCTACTTTCCGTATCCAGTTCAGTAATCATGAGCTGTAATTCGTCTCCCGCGTTACTCATCAATGCAATGTCATCAGCGAAGCGCAGGTTACTGAGATACTCTCCATTAACTCTTATCCCTAATTCTTCCCAATCTAGGGCCCTGAAAACCTCCTGTAAACACGCGGTGAATAGCATTGGAGAGATCGTGTCTCCCTGCCGTACGCCCTTCTTTATTGGGATTCTGTCGCTTTCTTTATGAAGGACTATAGTGGCTGTGGATGCGCTGTAGATTTCTTCCATTATGTTTATATAGGCTTCGTCGATGCCCTGATTCCGCAGTGCTTGCATGACTGCTGATGTCTCCACCGAATCAAATGCCTTCTCGTAATCTATGAAGGCTATGTATAGGGGTTGGTTGTATTCCGCGCATTTCTCTATCACCTGATTGATAGTATGAATATGGTCTATTGTTGAGAAGCCTGTACGAAATCCTGCCTGGTCCCTTGGTTGATTAAACTCTAATGTCGTATTAATTCTGTTAGCAATTACTTTTGTGAATATCTTGTAGACAACGGACAGTAAGCTGATGGGCCTGTAATTTTTCAGGTCCTTGACGTCCCCTTTCTTATGGATCAAGATGATGTTGGCATTCTTCCAAGATTCTGGTATCCTCCCTGTCGAGAGACACTTCGTGTACAGGGTGGCCAGTTTCTCTAACATAATCTCTCCACCGTCTTTCAACAAGTCTGATGTTACCTGATCCTCACCAGCGGCTTTGCCTCTTTGCATTCCCTTTAGGGCTTTCTTTACTTCTCCTGTTAATACTGGTGGGATGTCAGATTCCTCTGGGATATTACTGCTTCTTACGTTATCATCCTGACTGTCTCGGCTGCTGTACAGATCTCTGTAGAACTCTTCCGCTATCTCAACTATTCTATCCATATTGGTTGTGACCTTGCCATCCTTGTCCCTTAACGCATACATCTGATTTTTGCCTATGCACAGTTTTGTCTTCGTAGCTTTGAGGCTTCTTCCGTTCTTTAGAGCATGCTCAATTCTCTCCATATTATACTTTCTTATGTCGGCTACTTTACGCCTATTGATCAACTTCGAAAGCTCCGCCAGCTCTATTTTGTCTGTTGCATTGAGGCTTTCATAGCTTGACGTTTCTTAATGAGGTTTTTCGTCTCTTCGGATAGCTTACCAGTGTCCTGTCTAACGACTGTACCCCCGACTTCCACTGCACACTCCTTAATGATACTAGTCAGATTATCATTCATTGCGTCAATGCTAAGGTCGGTTTCCTCGGTTAAAGCCGCGTACCTATTCTGAAGTGAAACTCTGAATTCCTGTACTTTCCCTCGCAGAGCTAGTTCATTATTCGGCTTCTTGCGTATCAGTTTCTGCCGTTCCTTCCTCACGTCTAGTTGAATTCTAGATCTTACCATTCTATGGTCACTGCATCGGATCTTGTTAACTACTTCTACATCCTGTATAATGCCCGGGTGGTCGCACATTATGAAGTCTATTTCATTTTTAGTTTCGCCATTAGGACTCCTCCACGTCCACTTACGAGTAGTCCGTTTTCTCTAGAAGGTGTTCAAGATCCGTAAATTATTGCGTTCTGCGAACTCTACTAGTAACTCCCCTCTGGCATTTCTAGAGCCGATGCCATATTCCCCAACTGCATGATCTCCAGCCTGCTTCTTGCCTACTTTTGCATTAAAGTCGCCCATCAGTACAGTATACTGTGTCTTTACCTTACTCATTGCTGATTCTACGTCTTCGTAGAAGCGTTCAACCAGTTGATCATCATGGCTGGATGTAGGCGCATAGGCCTGTATCACCTTCATCCTGTACCTCTTATTAAACTTAATCACGATACATAACACCCTCTCATTAATGCTATAGTATTCCTCTATATTGCCAGCTATATTTTTATGAATAAGGAACCCCACTCCTAGTTCTCTTCTGTCAGCTAAGCCACGATAGCATAGGACGTGTCCGTTCTTCAGCACTGTATAAGCCTCCTGTGGCCTCCTAACCTCACTGAGCCCTATTACATCCCATTTAACACCCTCTAATTCCTCGAATAGTACAGCTAGACTCGCCTCACTAGATAAAGTTCTAGCGTTATATGTAGCCAAGTTCAGATTCCAATGGTTGCAGCGATGGCGTAGTGGGTAGAACATCAGCTTCGCATGCAAGAGGTCCGTGGTTCGAATCCCGGTGCCGGACAATTCCCAACCGGATTAAAAAAAAAAAATCCGCGTGATGATGGAATTGTGTAAAAAGGCCTGGGGTGCAGCCTCACTGGCGACCACAGCCAGCAATGCACTCCCTCACCAGAGCAGGATTGGCCACCCTGGTGTAGTACTTGGCCACTACCTCCCACATGAATACACCAATTAACCCTCGGCCCTCAGTCCCCAGCGGCTGCGAAGCAACTGACCAAGGCGGCGGTCAGACCTGCGACGCAGCAGAGGGTGCTAAGAATCTCTGGGTCCGGACAGGCCGTCATTGGAATCTGAAAACATATATATATATATATTAAAATCATGAGGGTGACGTGAAATATGTGTAGTGGAATGAATGACAAGTGGTCGCAAGAATAAAACTATGAAGATATGACATTAGCACGAATGCCTCGTCAATGCCCTTGAGTCCAAGGGCCGCGAGGCAAGTGCTGTCTTTAACGTATTCACCGCAGCAGCGACCTCTGTTTAGAGGCCGTGCTACGGATCACCTTGATATATGACATGAAAACTGGGTACATCGTTTAAAAAAGCAGACAGTGACTGATATGTAAAAAGCGGGTCCCTACCGATGAACATTGAAGGGTGAAGTGGAAATTGCTGTCGGTAGGGCAATGAGAAGTGCTTTTTTCTGATAGCATCGAGTTCCTTGCACTGGATGAGGACGTGAAGGACCGTGAGTGGCTGACCACATCTATCACACAAAGGTGGCTCGCCACCGGACAGAAGGTGTGCGTGTGTACTGTATGTGTGACCGATCCTAAGTCTGCAGAGTGTAACTTCTGTGTGGCGTGATTTCGATACTGGCGGCCAATTACCCAGATGCGGTTTGACAACGTGTAGCTTATTTCGTGTATGCATATCCCATGTGGTTTGCAAAAGACTCTGAGCTTTCTTTTCAGGACGTGCTTTAGGTCTAGTGGGGGAATAGCTAAGGATGTATTGTGACTGTTTTCGTGGGCGGATGCTGCTAGCTGGTCCGCCAACACGTTGCCTTGTATCTCGCGGTGCCCTGGCACCCAGCACACTACGACATGTTGTTCGAGTGCGTAGATCGTGCTTAAAAGAGAATACAGCGAGACAAAGACGGGGTTTTTGTGTCTTTTCAGACTTTTTAAAGCTTTTACCACGCTTAGAGAATCTGTGTAAATCACTGCCTTTTGTAGTTTTAATTGTTGGATGTGTTTAACGGCCGCAAGTATCGCGTAAGCTTCTGCTGTGAAGATACTTGATTCTGGGTGTAGAATGCCGGAATTTGTAAAGGATGGCCCAACGGCTGCGTAAGACACAGAAGTATTGGACTTTGAGGCGTCCGTAAAGATTTCTGCACAAGTGTATTTGTGTTGTAGTTCAAGGAAGTATGTACGGATATGTGCGATAGGCGCGTGTTTCGTTACTTCCATGAAAGAAAGGTCGCAGTCTATAAGGTGCCACCGCCACGGCGGTAGTTGCGCAGCGGGAGCCAATAGACAGTGTTCGAAAAGTGGCACACCCGTTTCCTACGCCAAGCCCCTCACACGAAGTGAGTAGGGCTGTCGCACCGAAGGACGGTGGTCGAAAAGGGCAGAACTAGATAAATCATTTATTGTGGGGTGTGAGGGGTGTTCTTTGTCTGCGTTCACTTTGAGATAGTATACAAACGACATGTAGGATCGCTGCAGGTGGAGCGACCACTCGTTCGATTCGACGTAGAGGCTTTCCACGGGGCTGGTGCGAAAAGCACCCGTAGAAAGACGAATGCCCAAGTGGTGGACAGGGTCAAGCATCTTCAAGGCGCTTGGTGTCGCAGACTGATATATTATCGCCCCATAATCTAGGCGCGTGCGTACAAGGCTTTTATAAAGGTTCATCAGGCACTTCCTGTCACTACCCCACGTGGTGCGTGACAACACTTTTAGAATATTCATGGTTTTAATGCACTTGTTTTTTATGTACTTAATGTGCGGTATGAACGTAAGTTTTGTGTCTAGAATTAGCCCTAGGAACTTGTGCTCTGTTTTTACCAACAGACGCTGACCATGTAGGTCAATGTCTGGATCGGGATGAAAGCCTCTTTTTCTGGAGAATAGGACGCAAGTGCTTTTTTGTGCATTCAGCGTAAACCCATTCTCGTCTGCCCATTTAGAGACCTTGTTCAAGCCCAGCTGGACCTGCCGCTCACACATTGAAAGGTTGCACGACTTATAACCGATCTGCACGTCGTCCACATATGTGCAATAAAACATGTTCCGTGGAATGTACAGACGTAGCGAATTCATTTTTATAATAAAAAGTGTGCAACTCAGGACACCACCTTGCGGCACTCCAGTTTCCTGGACAAATATTCTGGACAAGACGTTACCCACTCGAACACGGAATGTGCGATTGGACAAATAGCTTTCGATTATGGTCAGCATCTTTCCTCGGACACCTAAGTGTGAGAGGTCTCGCAGTATGCCAAAGCGCCATGTGGTGTCGTAAGCCTTTTCCATATCGAGGAACACCGAAAGGAAGAATTGCTTGTGGACAAAAGCGTCGCGAATTTGTGCCTCGATACGGATAAGGTGGTCAGTGGTAGACCTACCCTCTCGAAAACCGCACTGGTATGGGTCGAGTGATTTGTTTGTTTCGAGGAAATGTATAAGTCGGCGGTTTATCATCTTTTCAAAAACTTTACACAGGCAGCTCGTTAGTGCAATGGTCCTGTAGCTCGCAACGGAGGATGGGTCCTTGCCCTGTTTTAGAATAGGAATAATAATGGCTTCTTTCCAGGCCGAGGGGATCTCGCCTGAAAACCAAACAGCATTATACAGGGAAAGGAGAGTTTTTTGAGTTTCAGATGGCAGGTGTTTCAACATTTCATATACAATACGGTCGGAGCCTGGGGCAGAATTATTGCAGCAATTAAGTGATGCTTGTAGCTCAGCTATGCCGAAGGGTTCATTGTATGCTTCTTGTTTTGTGGATTTACGCTCTAGTTTCTCTTTTTCGATTCTTGTTTTGTATCGTTGGAAAGCTTCAGAACAGTGCGACGAGCTCGAGACCTGTTCGAAGTGTGCGCCTAGGAAGTTCGCCTGGTCTTCCAAGCTGTCGCCTTGTGTGTTTACTAGAGGAAGTGAGTGTGCTTGTCGGCCTGCTACCCTACTAACCATGTTCCAGACTTTAGCCTCCTGTGTATATGAGTTAATTCCGGATAAAAATTTCTGCCAACTTTGTCTTCTTGCCTGTCGGCGAGTTCTCCTGCCTTGTGACTTTATGTTTTTAAAAGTGTCCAGATTCTCGGCTGTCGGCGAGTCCCGAAGCAGCCTCCATGCTTTATTTTGTTTTTTGCGCGCGTTTCGACACTCAGTGTTCCACCATGGCACTCGTCGTTTCCCGGGCAGTCCACTTGTTTGTGGGATGCACTTAGTTGCAGCATCCGTGAGAAAAGCTGTAAAGTACTCTACGGCTGCATCTATGCTTAAACCACACATATCAGTCCAATTTAAGCGAGTAACTTTACGAAACTGTTCCCAATCGGCTTTGTCAATGTGCCATTTGGGAACCTGTGGAGGACATTCAATAGCTATCGGGGTGCTCAGAACTATAGGAAAATGGTCACTTCCATAGGGATTATTAATGACTTTCCATGTTAGTAGGGGCAGAAGTGATGGAGAGGTGATGCTGAGGTCTATGGACGAGTAGGTATTGTTCGCGAGGCTATAGTATGTCGGCTCTTTTTTATTCAAGAGACACGCGCCGGAAGAGAAAAGGAACTATTCAATGAGACGTCCTCGCGCGTCGCAGCGAGGGTCACCCCATAGACCACTATGTGCATCGAAGTCCCCAAGTACCAGATAAGGATCTGGAAGTTGATCTATTAATGACTGGAATTCATGTTTTTGGAGGTGGTAGTGTGGAGGTATGTAGAGAGAGCAAATGGTGACGAGTTTGTTCGAAAGAACTGCTCGAACAGCCACTGCCTCGAGGGACGTTCGAAGTGGTAGATGTGTGCATGCTACTCCTTGATTAACTACAACAGCGACACCACCGGATGACGCCACAGCGTCACCTCGGTCCTTCCGGAAAATAATGTAGCTGCGTAGAAAGTTGGTGTGTTTGGATTTTAAGTGTGTTTCCTGTACACACAGCACCTTTGGTGTATGTTTGTGTAAAAGTTCTTGGACATCGTCGAGATTTCTAAGGAGTCCTCCGACGTTCCATTGTATAATTTGTGCTTCCATATTGGAAGTTAGGTAGTGCTGTGTGTGCAAAAAGGAAGTGAGTGTTGTTTAGGTTGAAAGTTAAAGCTCAAGTAGCAGGGCCGTCGTCGGGCCCCATTATAGGCTTTTTGGTTTTCTTGGCGCGCTCCAGGGAGCTACGCCGCTCTTTCGGTGCCAAGGGCACCGGAGTTGTGTCCATTGCCTCGTGTGAGGCACTGGACGCCCGCGTACGCGAGCTGCTGGCTTGTGTTTCCGACCTCGCCTGGCGAGGCGTGGTCGTGAGACCGGACGACTCTGGAGTCGCCGGGATCTCTGGCTTGGCAGGTGGATACTTCGTCTGGTGTGACGAAGTCTTGGACGCCACCGCGCCGGAGAGCGATGTGCTCTCTTTTGTCTCAATGGTACCGGAGCTTGTAGTGGCCACCGGTGTGGTCAGATTCAAAGTAGGTGGGGCAGCCTTCGCTGCTCCCACCATAGGGGCGGGTGGCGTTTGCCTCGGCACGCTGCGCGTGGTCCGGGCAACCGCGATAGGCCGTTGTGGTGCTGCCCCCCGTCGCACCACTTCGGCAAAAGATGTTCTTGGTGGAAATGACGTTGAAACTCGCTGTCGTGCTTCGCGGAACGTTGTGTTTTCTTTTACTTTTACGGTGAGTACTTCTTTCTCTTTCTTCCAGGCCGGGCAGGCCCTGGAGTACGCAGGGTGATCACCTTCACAGTTCGCGCAGCGTGTCTCATCGCCAGCGCAGTCATCAACAGAATGACCCGTCGTTCCACATTTTCCACAGGTAAGCTGTCCTCGGCAGCTCTGAGACGCGTGACCAAACCTTTGGCATTTAAAGCATCGCCGCGGGTTTGGAATGAAAGGCCTTACAGGGAGTTTGAAGTAGCCGGTTTCAATGTTCTCGGGTAGTGTGTTGCAGGCAAAAGTAAGGATCAAATGCTTGGTCAGTATTTCTGTGTTGTCGCGCCTTATCTTGATTCGTTGGACATGAGTGACACTTGAGTCTTTCCATCCATCTAGTAATTCTTCATCGCTGAGGCCAATCAGGTCCTCATCGGACACTACACCTTTGACAGTGTTCATACTCCGGTGTGCGCTCACAGAGATCGGGAAATTTCCGAAAGCAACAAGGTGTGCCAGTTTGTCGTACTGCTGCTTATCTCGTACTTCTAGGAGTAAATCGCCAGCTGCCATTCTTGTGACTTTGTAACCAGTTCCAATGGTTTCTCTGAGACATTTCGCAACCAGGAATGGCGACATCCCTCGTGCTGACTTAGTTTCATGTTGACTGTGTATGACATGGTATTTGGGAAATGATTGTTTCTGTTGCTGAGGTAAGGTTAGCGTTTCATCGGTGCGCCACCGTTTGAGGGAGCGATCAGTTGGTGAAGGGACAATATGTGCCATATATGACTTGAAAATTTCGGCAGCGATGGTGGCCACCCACCACCGAGCCCAACAAGGGGACGCTACAAGGTTGGATAACGCTTGGAGACGCCAGCCATGCATCGCTGCTATAACCTAATATATCTAACCAAGGTTGGTTATTTACACCAGGTTAACCCTTGCCGCCCAGAAAGATGGAAGTCAAAAGAAGTAAGGAGAAGACAGGACAGATCAAAAGTGAGAGAGAAAGACGAAGATGTGAGGAGGGAGAGAGACAAGAAAAGGCGACTGCCGATTTCCCCTGGGTGGGTCAGCCCAGGGGTGCCTGTCTACGTGAAGCTGGGGCCAAAGGGGTGTGTTGCGTCTGCCGGGGGGCCTTAAAGGTCCAATCACCCGGCGTCGGCTCAACCCCCAGGATCCCCTTTTCCCCGGACACGGCAAAGCCACGCACGGCTAGGCGCGGGAGGGGTCGAAACCCCCCGTTAGCTCGGGTCCGTGGTGTCGCTACACACCAAACGCCTACTTGCGCAGACGCCCCTGCGGGGGTCTTCCTTGGGACTTTACTTGCTTGAAATTGATGAGATTCTCTGAAGTAGGGGAGTCACGTAGTAAACCCCACGCTTTGTTCTGCTTTTTGCGAGCGTTCCTGCAGTCATCGTTCCACCACGGGACACGACGTCTGCAGGCACCACGACTTGTTTGGGGAATACATTTTGAAGCAGCGTCAACAATAAAAGCGGTAAAATAATTAGCAGCAGAATCAATTCCTAAGGAAGAAATCTCGGCCCACGAGATACTGCTGAGACTCTGGTACTTCTCCCAATCAGCTCCGTCTACCTTCCAAGTTGGAGCCTGGGGTGAAAATTCGTTTTCTTTTGGCGTTCTCAGCAGTATGGGAAAGTGATCGCTCCCATAAGGGTTTTTAATAACATCCCATTTAAAATCAGATAAAAGGGTGGGGGAAACGATGCTAAGATCAATGCACGAGTATGTTTTGTTCGCCAGGCTGAAAAACGTGGGTTCTTTCTCATTTAATAGGCATGCGTCAGTGGAAAAGATAAAATTCTCAATTAAACGCCCTCGCGCATCGCTCCGTGAGTCGCCCCACAAAGGGCTGTGGGCATTAAAATCGCCAAGGACGATAAATGGTTCAGGTAATTGATCCATTAAGGACTGAAACTTAGGTTTGTGCAGCTGGTGATGAGGGGGATGTACATTGAGCAGATGGTAACAAGTTTGTTTAAAATAACTGCTCGGACCGCCACTGCTTCGAGCGGCGTTTGTATCTGCAAACCTTGACACGCTACGCTCTTATCTATTATGATGGCAACGCCACCAGATGATGCGGTAGCTTCATCTCGGTCTTTACGGAAGATGACGTGGTGTCTAAGGAAGTTCGTGTGTTTTGTTTTCAGGTGTGTTTCCTGTACACACAGCACTTTTGGCGAGTGTTCGTCTATGAGTTCTTGGATATCGTCGAGGTTCCTGAGAGGGCCTCTGACATTCCATTGTAAAATTTGTGTATCCATTTTGTGTGTAACTTAGTGCTGTGTGTATGGAGAGAACTGTAAGCTTAAGTCACAGAGCCCTTTCCAGGCCCCGTGATGCGGGCTTTTTTTTTTCTGGCGCGCTCCAACGAGCTGCGCCGTTCCTTCGGCGCCTGTGACGCCGTTAAGCGTGCCGTTGTGTCCATCGCCTCGGCAGAGACGCTGGATGCCCGCTCGCGGGTTACGCGCACGGGTGTCGGAGTTTTGGGGCCTTCTGACGGCACAGAAGGCCCTGGGCCTGCAGATCCGGGGGCCTGCATGCCCTTTGGTTGCGGGGCAGCTCGGGCTGCTTCCGCTGAGGGAGCGGATGGCGCTGCCGCCCGTCCACTGTATGTGGTACGTGCGGCAGCCGCGAACCTCTGTGGCACTCCTCCCTGACGTGCCACATCCGCGAAAGTAGGACCCTGCGGAAAGGAGAGGCGTCTGCGCGCCTCCTTAAATGAGATATTTTCAGTTACCTTGAGTGTTATGATTCCTTTTTCTTTTTTCCATGAGGGACAACTGCGAGAGTAGGCTGGGTGCCCACCCTCGCAGTTTGCACAATGGTAAGTTTCAACACTTGTCTGCAGGGTGTTCATGTGAACTGCACTTTGCACAGGTTTGACGGCCACGGCAGCTCTGAGAGCCATGGCCGAAACGCTGGCACTTGAAGCAACGGCGTGGGTTAGGGATGCATGGTCTAACTTTCAATTTCAAATAGCCTGTTTCTATATGTTCTGGCAGTGTGCTTGTACCAAATGTGACGATTAGTTGTTTAGTCAGGATTTCCTTGTCATCTCGCCTAATTTTGATTCGCTGTACTTTTGTCACGTGCTGTTCACTCCAGCCCTCGAGGAGCTCACTTTCTGTCAATTCAAGCAGGTCTTGGTCTGATACTACACCTCGCGAGCTGTTGAGGGAACGGTGTGGTGTGACAGAGACAGGTGTGTTTCCGAACGAGACAAGTTTGGCCAGTTTTTCATACTGTGCTTTGTTTTGCACTTCAAGGAGAAGATCTCCGCTAGCCATTCTCGATGCCTGATAACCACGGCCGAGTGTTTCAGTGAGGCATTTGGACACAACAAAAGGGGATATTGTTGGGGCATTCTTGTCAGCTGTTTCGCAATGGATCACATGAAATCGCGGAAAAATTTCTTGAGGTTTCATGACGATGTTCACAGTGTCTTCGGTGCGTCCCCTCTTTGTGAGAGGACGATTGTTGGGACTGCAAAAGGCGGTTGAGGCCATAGATTATGGATGAACTCGGCAGCCATGCCAGCCGCCCTCCATGGAGCCCTACATGGGGACGCGACAGCACTTAGATATATATATATATATAAGGCATGCCAACGTCAGCTGTACACAGCCACTATAACCAAATATAATGTGCCCACGAGAGGGCACACACACAAGGTTAACCCTCGCCGCCAGGAAAACGGAAGTAAATAGAAGTGAGGAGAAGACAGGAAAGATGAAAAGTGGGAGAAAAGACGAAGATGTGAGGGGAGAGAGAGACAGGAAAAGGCGACTGCCGATTTCCCCTGGGTGGGTCAACCCAGGGGTGCCGTCTACGTGAAGCCGGGGCCTAAAGGGGTGTGTTGCCTCTGCTGGGGGGCCTTAAAGGTCCAATCACCCGGCGTCGGCTCAACCCCCAGGATCCCCTTTTCCCCGGACACGGCAAAGCCACGCACGGCTAGGCGTGGAAGGGGGTCGAAACCCCCCCCCGTTAGCTCGGGTCCGTGGTGTCGCTACACACAAAACGCCTGCTTCCACAGACGCCCCTGCGGGGAAAGTTTTCTGTTTAGCAACATTGAGCCCGTTTACGCTTGAGCCAGGTTCTGCCTTACTCGGTGTCCCACATGCTCGACTTCATGTTGTGGAAATTGAAAATAAAACCGTTGATCAATGACAGGCTGTTTCTTACCATGTATCATGGTTATGACGCTGAAGATAGAGCAATTTTGTAGGGAACTTGTGCACTGCAACAAAAAGTAACACTCATAAGGAAATGACGATCCGCATTGCTGGCGTAGCGGTTACAATGCTCGCTAGTCAAGCAGAAAGACGCGGGTTCAATACCCGCCATGGCGATCGCATTTCGATGGCGAAGAAATGCCAGAGGATGGTGTTCTGCGCGATCTGACTGAACATGAAATAATACGATGTCTTACTGAACTCAGGTGCGCAGCGGCACCTTAGTGAGTAACACAGACGCGGTGACCCGGCACAAGAGCCAGCGTCCCCGGGAAATCGCGGAGGCGTTCGAAATCATCAAAAAGGAAGACATGTGCGTGAGCTGCCCGTCTATTCCTCTAACTGATGACGAAATGGCTTTTCTAGAACGTGCGGCGTTCTGATATTCTACGCATAAGTTATTGCTGTGGTTGTTGGTTACCTGTGTGTGCGCGCGTGCGTGTGTGTGTGTGTGGGGGGGGGGGAGGTGTCACGGTTTTCTTTTTAATCTTTCTTGCCCATATTTATCCTTGTTTTTTAAAAATAAACATTCAGTTGTTGGACAGCTCCTGTGTCGTCGTTTCTTTTTCTCGTCCGTGTTCCCTTTGCGCTGGCCGTCATGAGTTTTTTTCAACTGGCCCAACTCGCTAGCCTAAAACAAAACAAAAAAAAAGCCTACCACTTGTAATGTTGTCAACTTCAGCTAGCCATTAGGCAAAATGTTCACCTGAAATATTTATTTACATTGCACACAAACATCAACCGCATCAATTCTTCATTCATACAATAAATCCATGTGCTTTATGTTGCTGTTCATGGTAACAAAATTTGGTGTTGCCCTAAATACTGCTACTAATTGCCAAAAATATTTCCAGTGAGGTCTCAAATTTTCCTGTAGGCCTAGCAAAAGAAAAAACAAACAGGTTTGGTGTTGCTGTCACTCATCGCGGTGATAAGAAAACACTGAACGACAGATGACGCGTGCTAAGGCCTTGCTAAGGCCTTGCTGCGCCCGTCACACGGTGTTGAGTAATGAACATTGAGATGATGTCGTTTAAAGCTTATTTCATAAGTGTCATTCTCTCAAAAAGTTCTCCCTGCCCGACAAGGGTACAAGAGGATCATCTCTAAGAAGTACAGCAGGGCGGAATGGCGACTGTTGTTTGTACAGTTGGCCAAAAAATAAATTTTGTTACCGCTGAGCACTATGCGGCCATGTGATTAGGATGTGTATAAGCCGTTAACGGTTCTGGACATTTCTCACAGGATTGTTGTACTCGCATGCTATGCTAATCGATAATTAGTTAGACAAGAAGTTGACCATTCTCCGGGTGCAAAGCGGTTACAGTGTAAAAGTGCATGCTAAGCCAATTTTCGCCTTCCACATTTAGATATTTTTCGTAGTGCACTTCAACTTCGACGCGGTTCTGAATATTCATGCTCAAGCATTCGGGAAGCCTGAATCCTACATTAGAGTAAATAGTTTTCGCTGAAGTTTTATTCTAGCATGGGAGCTCTGAACACGTTATTTTGAAAACGTTAGCTATGCTAATAACCTGTTGGTGAAAACTCGGTTTGCCGGAAAGAAAGAAATGCACGAGACGGAAGGGGGAGAGGGTGAACGGCGACCAAGTTGAAGAGGAAGACGGGAGGTGGAAGTTTAGAATAGAAAAGCCATTGTGCGACGTTCTCGAACAAAGAGCAGGGCCGTAACTAAAGGGGGGGGGAGTGGAGGGGGTTCACACACCCAAAATGTTTTCACGCTTAACTTTTCGCTTGAAAGAAATACTAGCACGCTTTCACAGCGACCACCAGTTGCTAAAGTAAGCCGTTGTTCACACAACCCCCCCCCCCCGAAGAAAATTCCTGCGTACGGCCCTGAGCGGGGGTTGGTGCATAAAAAGACGAAGACTTGCCGGAGTGTCACTCGACGTGCTACTTCTCAAAGAGTGCGGCATGGGTTCTCGCCTCCTGAACGAGCTGCTTCTCCGGCTTCGCCAAAGGTCACTGCAGCCAATGATCATGCCACTGACTGCAGCGTTCGTACTGGAGGCTTGCATGAGCCGTGGTTTCATGGAGTGCGCCGAGCTTCTGGACATAGCCTGCGAGGCCGTTGAGCACTGGGCAGCCGAGTTCATGGAATACGACCATGAAGCAGATGGCTGGATCATGGACAGCGAGTTACAGGCAGCGCTTGCAACCTGTGGATTCACAGTCAGAGGTGAATATTTGACAGGTCTGCGCGTGACATATTCTCATTACGGCTCCGTTTCGTATGATGGCTTCTTGAAAGCCTGCGCGTGCGTCGCAAGGCATCACAGGTAAAGTCTGCTCTCCGCTGCAGCATAGCACTTCTGCAAAGGCCCTTTTCAGGGCCACCGAACTTTCGCATTGGCTGAGCGCTCCACTGGTGATCACGCTCCGTGTTACCCTAATAACTTCCTCCTTAAAATATGCTTAGCTCCATTACATTAGACTGACCGGTTACTTCACATGGATTTAGAGGTTTGCTAAGGTCAAATGAAAACAAATTTTTGCATGAAGCCGCGGTCACTCACCGCAGCTCCGCACGCTGCAGTGTAAAACATCTATGTAAAATTAGAAATATTTTTACAGAAAGATACGATGGTCGTTTAATGATTATCTCTTATTCATAATAACAGAAATGATCTCGGGCAAAAACAGGCAATCTGTGCTGTGAAAGTAAGTGGTTGGTACAGATGATCGGTCACGTGTACTTTTTATGCGAATAACGGCTTTCAGAACATGCGTTCCCAATAAATAAACTATTCATATTTATGAAAGCAAGGTAACGATAGTGAGAATTTTAGCTTTTATAAAACGTCACTTTTAGAGATGCTGCCGCCCTTGCTTTGGCGCTCTGCAATCTTCTCTTTGGACGGACTACGTTGGTTATATGCTGTCAGCAAACCTGAATTTTTGTGACATTTTTGCCAACAGATGAGCGGCACTGTTTGCTAACTACTTTTTGTAGTTCATATGTGTTTAATCGCTGTCATTTGTATACATATTTTGAAACACCGCCGGAGAAGTTGCGGCTCCCACAAGGCCGCTGGGTCTGTGACACATCCAGGTGTCCGCACTTGGCATCTTGATGAGTCTTCTCTCTCCGCCCTTTCCTGTTATTCAACCCTCTTTTCCTTTCACTTCCCTGTTTTCCAATTTTTCCACAGCACAGCGTTTCTCGAAGGAAATAATAAAGGCGAGAATGGAAAACCCACCCACGCACCCTTTTCTCCTGTGCACGGGGTACTCATTCCGTTAATTCGAAAACTCTTTTCATGCTTCCATTTCTGTCAGCGATCCCTGGTAAAGCTCGTGATTTCAAAGCCCCGGTAAAAAATATCACAGCATATCCACGGAGTGAATGATGATCAGTGGGCGAAGCTGCGGAGGTTCATCGGTAAACCGTGAATCTTCCGTGAATTCTGCCCAGTACATCATCACCGACGTGAGATCGGGCGCGTTTGTACTAAAGGTTCGATGAGAGTTATGACGACTTGCAGCTCACTTTAATTTTACATGTACGCTGTGAATTTTCATTGTTTAATCACGCACAGGAGAAATCGCACACACGCACTACCTTGGAGGTCAAAATCCAGTGCCTATATATACGGGGTGGTCAGTGAACGGTTTTCCAGCGCGAGCGGTCGGTTTTTTCAATCAAGACGCTGCCGCGATGCTGCCTGCGTCGGCACCGCTGCTCCGCGAGGCAAGATAGGGGGGGGGGGGGGCGTAGGAGAGGAGAAAGAGGGGGAAGCGTAGGAGAGGAGAGGGCGATACAAATCACGTACTGTCGCAGCGCATTGTATTTAGGGAGCCTTCATGTGTGCACGCCCCCTCCGTTTTTAAGACTGGTTACACACTACTACGAAAGGACGAACGGGTGCCGCTATAAGGAGCTTCGCCCCTAAAAAGTAACAAAGAGGCGACGGATCAACCACGAGCATTAGAACCTGGGCATGGCGTCACGAAAAGTAAAGGGTAGGGGGGTCGTCGTTATCTCCACCATGAGTCACAGAGCAAGAAAGAATGGAAGAAGCATTCCTGCTTTCTTTCGCGTTTCTTCACCCTCGCTCCAATTTCCACTAGTCACGTGCTAATTATAAATATTTTATTAGCCACATTAAGGCACCATAAAAATATACTTTCGGTAAAACACACACCCTCCATAATCATCGAACATTGATATCGGAATTGTTGAATGAATAAAAATTCAGGTAACAAGACCCTATCTGTGAGGTTGCGGCACATTTTATATTACCTGTAAAGCTAAGTTGTATGCTAAGTCCAAATTTCGATACAATTTTTTTCGTTAAATTGTGGCATACCTTAGAAACACAAGTAAAATTAAGAACGTTCGATATTTTTTTTTTATCTTGAACAAGGCTCGCGTGATTGTTAAGAAATGCTTGTTTTCTTTCCACAGATTCTTTCCGCTTTGGTTTGGTGGTTTTATTGTTCTTCAATTTAAAGTTAAACGCGAAAGTCTCAGTATATCATGCATAGAATATATTTAACAATGCGAAGAAAATATTTATGAAAAACGAAAAAGAAAGTCACAGTTCCCCTCAAGGGCGAAGCAGTGAACGCGATGTTAGGCGGGTTTATAGTAAAAGATAGGTGTGCCTCAGTGGAATCCATAAGCCCACCGCAAATTTACACGTACGCCATGAATGTTTGTTGCTTAATTACACGCAAAAGAAGTGTCCCATTTGAGCTACATTGGAGGCCAAGATGCGGTGCCTATATATACTCGGTGACCAAAGTGTGGTTGTGAAGCGCGGGTCGCGAGCGGTTGTCAGTGTGAGTGTTGTATTACTTTGCGAAAGTTGTGTGCATGTTTGTGTACGTGTGATCCAGTTTGCGTGTTTCGATGCTAATTTCATTAAAGATTCTCTGGCGCATAGCGCAGCGAAAAGCATGTTTTTTTCGATGGTTATAAAAATTTACTCCCATACTTACCTGGAAAAGCTCTCCTATGGATGTAAACAAATACTCCCCTCAGTCCATCCAAAACGTCCGTCCTTAAGGGGGGTAAATTTTTTACTCCCCCCGACAGAGTATATAAAACCCCCATCGGGGCGTGCTCTAGAGGGCTAGTCCATTTACTGCCATCTCGGCTTTTTTTTTTTTGCTTACAGTGTAGTTGCACCTATCGATTCAGATGCAGTACACTGACACGAGCGCTGTGCGGGTGTATCGTCGATAGCGCGAGAAAATACACGTTATTGAATGTCATTCGGGGTCGTCAGCTGTTTTGTGTGTTATGAAGACGCGAATTTTATTTGAAAAGGAAGATCGCGTCTATCTTAAGTATACGACCCGTAAAGATGAAGTCGAGCGGTGAGCTCTGTCTCGACTAGTCTTTTTACGGCGAGAGTGTTGCGTTGGAGCGTGGCGTAGTGGTAGAGACCTCGACTAAGATTGTGATGGTGGCAGGTTCGATTCCTCCTGCCGGGCGTTTTTTTTTTTTTTCACGGCTCTTTTTTTTTGCAATAATGCCTTAGTGTCTACCTTATTCCAGTGGCAATTAGTTTGTGTCGTAAACTAAGTTCGCGATGCGTTAGAAGTTGCCAATGTTCGAGGCTTCGAAGCATGCCTCTGTTGGCGTTTCAGAAACAAAAGGATTACGATCACAAACACTTTCTTTTGTTATTACTGAAAGCTATCCTATTAACTCGCACATTAAAGTGACATCTGTGGCGTCTACGCTCGGAGGCTTATGGATAACAGACAGTTACATATCGCTGTGCGGCGTCGGCCAGAAGCTCGCGCTAGTTTTGTACATCCGCCTGCTTAGGAGGGTTCCCGACCCTGTTCACGCTACGTCGGGGCGGGAGTTCCGTGGATTGGGAACTCTGTCCGAGTAGCAGAGAGTTAGCGGTCTCTTTTACTCTGCCTTCAAGGAAAGAGTAAGTTCCGCGGCTAACTCTCCACTACTCCCCCACGGCGTTAAAGAACTCTGGCGAGAGTAATACAGTCGCTCTACACTTACAGTACTCCCTCTACATCTGTGAGTGAATAGTAATAGGTGGTATCGATATATCCCAGTTGGGTACTAAACAATCCAGCGAAAGGCATCGTTTTCCGCAACGGACAACATAGCGACGAGTGCCAGCACCACCACATCACACAGATTATTTTACCGCGATAACATTAACGAGCTCGTTTCGCAGAAATTCCGGCGTCGCTGACTGTGAGCGAAAAATTATCATTTTCTCTAATGACCGAAAAATTGACAAAAATGTAAAGACATATTTAATCATGATTATCTGCAAGAGCATCAACAAAGTGGACAACTGCGTTGGTTCGCGTATTGCCTTACGGCCGCTTAGTGGCCCCTTGGCTGATTTGCAGAAGAAGAATTATGGCGTAGTGGGCCCTTAGCAATTGCACTCGTAGTAGGCGTTCTAACTTCTAGGATAGTGTGAAACAGCCAATGTTTCGCGAACAGTCGTTCGTTTCCTTACGGCACGGTTGATGCATGCACCCAGAACCGTTTCTGTTTCTCAACTTCCATCGCTTTCTTCTCCTGCGCTTGGATTCTTCGAACAGAATAATCATCCAGCATCGACTTCAACAAGCACTAAATCTAACAAGCGATTACCTCAAGGAGCGAGACATGCAAATTTCTCACGCCAAATCAGTAGTTCTACCGTTCACAAGAAAGAAAGTGAAGAACTTGAAACTTCTTATGGACAGCCAAAGAATCGAAATCGCACGAAAGCATCGATTCCTTGGTGTTACTTTAGACAGCCGACTCAGATGGAGTCAACATATAGCCGATCTCGAAAACCAAGTGAACGGCACCATAAATGTTCTTCGTCGCATTGCGGGGACAAAATGGGGCGGAACATCGGCGTCACTACTACACGTCCACTGCGCTCTTATGCGACAGAAGATTGCCTACTCGCGCCAGTTCTCCACAACATATCCCAGACGTCTCTACAGCGACTTCAACTGCTACAAGCACGAAGCCTGCGCGTATGTCTGGGGGTTCCACAGGCAACATCATGTTCTTTGACATTAGCAGAGGCACGGGAACCCAACTTTATAGTGATTCGAAATGTGGGGACTTGTCGGCACCTCTTTCGCCTAGTCACACAACACCCTTCACATCAGGGGCGTAGCCAGAAATTTTTTTCGGGGGGGGGGGGGGTTCAACCATACTTTATGTATGTTCGTGTGTGCGTTTGTATGTGCGCGCGTATATATACGCAAGCAAAACTGAAAAATTTCGGGGGGGTTTGAACCCCCCAACCCCCCCCCCCCCCCCCTGGCTACGCCCCTGCTTCACATCCACTCCTTCACAAATTGGAACCGTCC
>NC_051182.1:23909756-23946263 GCF_013339695.2 Rhipicephalus sanguineus
AACTCATCGCGGTGGTAAGAAAACACTGAACGACAGATGACGCGTGCTAAGGCCTTGCTAAGGCCTTGCTGCGCCCTTCACACGGTGTTGAGTAATGAACATTGAAATGATGTCGTTTAAAGCTTATTTCAAAAGTGTCATTCGCTCAAAAAGTTCTGCCTACCAGACAAGGGTACAAGATGATCTCTCCAAGAAGTACAGCAGGGTGGAATGGCGAGTGTTGTTTGTACAGTTGGCCAAAAAATAAATTTTGTTACCGCGCAGCACTATGCGGCCATGTGATTAGGATTTGTGTAACCGTTAACGGTTCTGGACATTTCTCACAGGATTCTTGTACTCGCATGCTATGCTAATCGATAATTAGTTAGACAAGAAGTTGACAATTCTCCGGGTGCAAAGCGGTTACAGTGTAAAAGTGCATGCTAAGCCAATTTTCGCCTTCCACATTTAGATATTTTTCGTAGTGCACTTCAACTTCGACACGGTTCTGAATATTCATGCTCAAGCCTTCGGGAAGCCTGACATCCTACATTAGAGTAAAATAGTTTTTTCGCTGAAGTTTTATTCTAGCATGGGAGCTCTGAACACGTTATTTTGGAAAACGTTAGCTATGCTAATAACCTGTTCGTGCAAACTCGGTTTGCCGGAAAGAAAGAAATGCACGAGACGGAAGGGGGAGAGGGTGAACGGCGACCAAGTTGAAGAGGAAGACGGGAGGTGGAAGTTTAGAATAGAAAAGCATTGTGCGACGTTCTCGAACAAAGAGCAGGGCCGTAACTAAAGGGGGGGGGGGGAGTTGAGGGGGTTCACACACCCAAAATGTTTTCACGCTTAACTTTTCGGGTGAAAGAAATACTAGCACGCTTTCACAGCGACCACCAGTTGCTAAAGTAAGCCGTTGTTCACACAAACAGCCCCCGAAGAAAATTCCTGCGTACGGCCCTGAGCGGGGGTTGGTGCATAAAAAGACGAAGACTTGCCGGAGTGTCACTCGGCGTGCTACTTCTCACAGAGTGCGGCATGGGTTCTCGCCTCCTGAACGAGCTGCTTCTCCGGCTTCGCCAAAGGTCACTGCAGCCAATGATCATGCCACTGACTGCAGCGTTCGCACTGGAGGCCTGCATGAGCCGTGGTTTCATGGAGTGCGCCGAGCTTCTGGACATGGCCTGCGGGGCCGTCGAGCACTGGGCAGCCGAGTTCATGGAATACGACCATGAAGGAGATGGCTGGATCATGGACAGCGAGTTACAGGCAGCGCTTGCAACCTGTGGATTCACAGTCCGAGGGGAATATTTGACAGGTCTGCGCGTGACATATTCTCATTACGGCTCCGTTTCGTATGATGGCTTCTTGAAAGCCTGCGCGTGCGTCGCAAGACATCACAGGTAAAGTCTGCTCTCCGCTGCAGCATAGCACTTCTGCAAAGGCCCTTTTCAGGGCCACCGAACTTTCGCATTGGCTCAGCGCTCCACTGGTGATCACGCTCCGTGTTACCCTAATAACTTCCTCCTTAAAATGTGCTTAGCTCCATTACATTAGACTGACCGGTTACTTCACATGGATTTAGAGGTTTGCTGAGGTCAAATGAAAAATTTTTACATGAAGCCGCGGTCACTCACCGCAGCTCCGCTCGCTGCAGTGTAAAATGTCTATGTAAAATTGGAAATATTTTTACAGAAAGATACGATGGTCGTTTAATGATTATCTCTTATTCATGATAACAGAAATGATCTCGGGCAAAAACAGGCAATCTGTGCTGGTAAAGTAAGTGGTTGGTACAGATGATCGGTCACGTGTATTTTTTATGCGAATAACCGCTTTCAGAACATGCGTTCCCAATAAATAAACTATTCATATTTATCAAAGCAAGGTAACGATAGTGAGAATTTTAGCTTTTATAAAACGTCACTTTTAGAGATGCTGCCGCCCTTGCTTTGGCGCTCTGCAATCTTCTCTTTAGATGGACTACGTTGGTTATATTTTCATTTCATTTCATTTTATTATACCCCTTAGGGCCAAGAGGCATTACAGAGGGGGAGTGGTAACAACACTTTGACACAAAAAACAAGAAACAAAGGAACGAAAAAAAACAAAAAAAAAGTAATAGAAAACGCACATGAAACAATAGAGCAAAATGTGAATTTACAGTGAGTTTGCAAAGAGCCTGAATATACAATGTTAGCTATGGAATTACGGAACTGTTCATGATGAATAATGTTCACGACGTCCGCGGGAAGGCCATTCCAATCGCGAGAGGTTCGTGGTAGAAATGAATGATAAAAGTGCGCAGTAGTACATGAAGCGAGTCCGACTTTATGACGATGGTCTGTGCGATGGGATACATAAGATGGCTCAGGGATGAGGCGATCGCGTAGTGCAGGATGATGATACGTCTTATGAAACAAGGCAATGCGTGACACTTTTCTGCGCGATGATAATGATGGGAGGGAAAGGTTTGATTTCATGGAAGTTATACTGGCGGTGCGGCTGTAATTAGAGTGAATGAAACGTGCGGAGTTATTCTGAACCATTTCTAGAGCATAAATTAAGTTTGCTTGGGTGGGATCCCAGACCGGTGTAGCGTATTCCAATTTCGATCTAATTAGTGATGATGATGATGATGATATGTGGGTTTTAATGGCGCAAGGGCCATGCGTGGCCAAAGAGCGCCATGAAAATGATAAAAGTGTAGCAATGGTCGGTGGTTTACAATGGTATGTAAGGGATGTGAGCTATGATGGTGTTACGTGGCTGTATATGGGCCTAAAATTCCGCGCCCTAGGGCGGGTAAAACGTATAAGCATTAAAATCATGAGCGTGATGTGATGTGTGTTTGTAGTGAGAATGAATGTCGGGTTGTTGTAATAATAAAACTAAGGGTATATGGCACGAGCACAAATGCCTCGTCAGCGCCCTTGAGACCAAGGGCTGCGAGGCAGGTGCTTACTTTAAGTGTAACTACCGCAGCAGCAGCCTCTGTTAGGAGGCCGTGCTACGGAATGCCTGGGTAAATAACGTGAAAGTCATGTACATCTTTTAAAAACGCGAAAAGTGACTGATGTTTAAAAACAGGTTCCCTACCGATGAACATTGATGGGTGAAATGGTAATTGTTGTCGGTAGGGTAATATAAAATGTTGTTTTCTAAGCGTGTCTAGATCATTACACTGGATTAGAATGTGAAGCACGCTAAGTGCTTCACCACATCGATCACACAATGGTGGGTCGCCGCCAGAGAGAAGGTGTGAGTGTGTACTGTATGTGTGTCCTGTTCTTAGCCTTGTGAGTATTACTTCTGTGTGGCGTGACTTTGACACTGGTGGCCAGTTACCAAGATGAGGCTTGATAACGTGTAGATTGTTATGTGTTTGTCTATCCCATGTGCTCTGCCAATGAGCCCTGAGCTTTCTTTTAAGGAGGGGTTTTAGGTCAAGGGCAGGAACGGAAATGAGTGCATTGGCGGCAGCATTTTCGTGGGCGGATGCAGCTAGCTGATCCGCCAATACGTTTCCTTGTATCTCTCGGTGCCCTGGCACCCAGCACACCACGACATGCTGTTTGAGTGTGTGGACCGTACACAGGAGTGAATAGAGTGACACAAGGACAGGGTTTTTATGCTTTTTGAGAGATCTCAGGGCTTTTACTACACTTAGAGAATCAGTGTATATCACAGCACTTTCTAGTTTTAATTCTTTGATGTGTTTGACAGCCGCAAGTATGGCGTAGGCCTCTGCATGTGAAGATGCTTGTATTCGGGTGTAGTATGCCGGCATTGGAAAAGGATGGACCAATAGCTGCGTAAGACACAGAAGTACTGGACTTTGAGGCGTCTGTAAAGAATTCTGGACAAGTGTATTTGTGCTGCAGTTCGAGGAAGTATGTACGGATATGTGCAATAGGTGCGTGTTTTGTAACTTCCACGAAAGATATATCGCAGTCTATAAGCTGCCACTGCCATGGCGGGAGACGAGCAGCGGGGGCCATTAGACTGTGTTCAAGAAGTGGAACACTCATTTCCTCTGCCAAGCCTCTCACACGAAGCGCGTAAGGCTCTCGCACCGAAGGACGGTTGTGAAAAAAGGCAGACGTGGACAAATCATTGATTGTGGCGTGTGATGGGTGTTCCTTGTTTGCGTTCACTTTGAGAAAATATACAAATGATAAGTAGGATCTCTGTAGATGAAGCGACCACTCGTTTGATTCGACGTAGAGGCTTTCTACGGGGCTCGTGCGAAAAGCACCCGTAGAAAGACGAATACCTAAATGGTGGACAGGGTCCAGCATTTTCAAGGCGCTTGGTGTCGCGGACTGGTAGATTATTGCCCCGTAATCTAGGCGCGTGCGTATGAGGCTCTTATAGAGGTTCATCAGGCACTTCTTGTCACTACCCCACGTAGTGCGTGACAACACTTTGATGATATTCATAGTTTTTATACACTTGTTTTTTATGTACTTGATGTGTGATATGAACGTTAACTTCGTGTCGAAAATGAGGCCAAGGAATTTATGCTCCGTCTTTAGAGACAGACGGTGGCCACCCAATTCAATGTCAGGATCGGGATGAAGGCCTCTCTTTCTAGAGAATAATACGCACGTGCTTTTTTGTGGGTTAAGGCTGAACCCGTTCTCGTCTGCCCACTTGGTTACCTTGTTCAACCCAAGCTGTACCTGCCGCTCACACAATGCAAGGTTGCACGACTTATATCCGATCTGCACGTCATCAACGTATGCGCAATAAAACATATTGCGTGGGATGCATAGATGCAGGGAATTCATTTTTACAATAAAAAGTGTGCAGCTGAGGACACCACCTTGTGGCACCCCAGTTTCTTGAACAAACGGTCGTGAAAGAATGTTTCCCACTCGGACACGGAATGTACGATCCGTAAGGTAACTCTCTATTATGTCCAACATTTTACCTCGTACACCTAAATGGGACAGGTCTCTCAGTATTCCGAACCGCCATGTTGTATCGTAGGCTTTTTCCATGTCCAGGAATACCGAGAGAAAAAATTGCCGATAGACAAATGCTTCACGAATTTGTGCTTCAATCCGTATTAAGTGGTCGGTTGTAGATCGCCCCTCTCGAAATCCGCACTGGTACGGGTCAAGTAACTTGTTTGTTTCGAGGAAATGAATTAGCCTGCAGTTTATCATTTTTTCGAGAGTTTGCACAGGCAACTCGTTAGCGCGATAGGCCTGTAGCTAGTAACAGCGGTTGGATCCTTTCCCTGTTTCAAAACAGGGATCACTATAGCCTCTTTCCAGGAACTAGGCATCTCGCCGGAAAACCATATGACATTGTAAAGAGAGAGCAGTGTTTCTTGTGTTTCAGAAGGTAGCTGTTTCAACATTTCATATAATACCCGGTCAGAACCTGGGGCGGAATTATTACAGCAGTCTAGCGATGTCTGAAGCTCAGCTAAGGAAAAAGGTTGGTTGTAGGCTTCGTATTTTGTGCATTTGCGTTCTAATTTCTGTTTTTCTATTCTCGTGCTGTACCTCTGGAAAGCCTCGGAGTATTGCGACGAGCTGGACACCTGTTCGAAGTGTGCGCCTAGGAAGTTCGCCTGGTCTTCCAAGCTGTCGCCTTGTGTATTTACTAGAGGGAGTGAATGTGTTGGTCGTCCTGCTACCCTACTAACCCTGTTCCAGACTTTAGCCTCCTGTGTATATGAGTTGATGCCCGATAAAAACTTAACCCAGCTCTCCCTTCTTGCCTGTCGGCGCGTTCTCCTGCCTTGTGACTTTACGTTCTTAAAATTTGTAAGATTTTCCGCTGTCGGCGAGTCCCGAAGTAACCTCCACGCTTTGTTTTGCCTTTTTCGCGCATTTCGACATTCGGTGTTCCACCATGGGACACGTCGTTTGCCAGACAGTCCACTTGTTTGAGGGATGCATTTGGTGGCAGCGTTAATCAAAAAAGCTGTAAAGTAGTCTACGGCTGCATCTATGCTTAAATCACACATCTCCGACCAACTTAAAAGTGTAATTTTCTTAAACTGTTCCCAATCGGCCCTTTCAATCTGCCATTTAGGAATCTGTGGATGAAAGTCATTTCCTGTTGGTGCGCTTAGAACTATTGGAAAATGGTCGCTTCCGTAAGGATTCCCGATAACTTTCCAATTAAGCAGGGGAAGAAGGGATGGAGATGTAATGCTGAGGTCTATGGACGAGTAGGATTTGTTCGCTAGGCTATAATATGTTGGCTCTTTCCGATTCAATAGACACGCACCGGAAGAGAAAAGGAATTGTTCGATCAGACGACCTCGTGCATCGCAGCGAGAATCACCCCACAGACTGCTATGTGCATTAAAGTCCCCAAGAACTAGATATGGTTCTGGGAGTTCATCTATTAAAGATTGAAATTGATGTTTTTGCAGTTGGTACTGTGGGGGTATGTAAAGAGAGCAAATGGTCACGAGTTTGTTCATAAGAACCGCTCGAACAGCCACTGCCTCAAGGGACGTTTGGAGAGGTAAGTGTGTACATGCAATTCCTTGATTAACGACAACCGCTACACCACCGGATGACGCCACAGCGTCATCCCGGTCCTTCCGGAAAATAATATAACTGCGTAGAAAGTTGGTGTGTTTGGTTTTTAAGTGTGTTTCTTGTACACACAGCACTTTTGGTGAATGTTTATGTAAAAGTTCTTGGATATCGTCGAGGTTTCTGAGGAGTCCTCTGACGTTCCATTGCAGAATTTGTGCTTCCATATTGGAAGTTAAGTAGTGCTGTGTGTATGTACGGGAATTCGTTGTTGTTCAGACAGAAAGTTGGAACTTAGGTAACAGAGCCGTCGGCGGGCCCTGTTATAGGCTTTTTCGTTTTCTTAGCGCGCTCCAAGGAGCTACGCCGCTCTTTCGGCACCAGGGGTACCGAAGTCGTGTCCATTGCCTCGTGTGAGGCACTGGACGCCCGCGTACGCGAGCTGTTGGCTTGTTTTTCCGACCTCGCCTGGCGAGGCGTGGTCGTGAGACCCGACGACCCTGGAGTAGCCGGGATCTCTGGCTGGGCAGGTGGAGCAGACTTAACTGCTGCCACCACGGGGGCAGCCGCCACGGCCGGTGGCTCACCTTGTGTGAGCCGGGGCTGTGGCGGTGGCCGATGCGACGCTGCCCCCTGACGCGCCGCATCAGCATAAGTTGGACCGTAAAATGGCGAACACCTTCTTCGTGCTTCTTTGAATGAAATGTTTTCGCGTACTTTCAGTGAAATGATATCTTTTTCTTTTTTCCAGCTTGGACAAGAACGAGAATACGCGGCGTGGTCGCCGTCGCAGTTAACACAGTGTGGGGTTTCGTTGCAGGTGTCCGAGGCATGGCCTTGGACACCGCATTTTGCGCAGGTGGGTCGACCACGGCAGCTCTGGGAGCCATGGCAAATCTTTGGCACTGAAAGCATCGGCGAGGGTTTGGGATGTAAGGCCTGATGGTTGTCTTTGTGTATCCAGTTTCTATGTTCTGTGGAAGTTCACTAGTAGAAAAGGTCAATATCAAATGTTTGGTTGGGATTTCCTGATTGTTTCTCCTTATTACAATTCGCTTCACATCGGTTACGTACTGGTCCTTCCAGCCTTCGAGGAGTTCACTTTCTGATAGTTCAAGCAGATCTGAGTCTGATACTACTCCGCGTGCGGAGTTCATGGATCTGTGTGGTGTAACGCTAATAGGAATGTCGCCAAAAGTTCGGAGGTTCTTTAGTTTATCAAATTGTATTTTGTCATTTAGTTGGAGAAGCAGGTCACCACTGGCCATTTTTGTAACTTTATAGCCAGCACCTAAGGTGGCTGTCAGTGTTCTGGATACAACAAATGGGGACACGGTTCTAGCTGTTTTGTCAGTCTTGTCACAGTGCACTACGTGATAGTGAGGGAATACTTCTTTGGTTCGAGTGAGAAAGGAGAGTTCATCGGTGCGTACGCGCTTTGAAGCGGTACGATCTTGTAGCAACGGGAATGCTCTATGCATAGTAAATGAATCTGATTCGGCAGCGATGGCAGCCACCCACCACGGAGCCCAACATGGGGACGCTACAAGATTCATGGAATTGAAAGCATGCAGACGCCAGCCGTACACCGCTACTATAACCAAATGCGCATAGAACAAGGTTGCCTATTTGCACAAGGTTAACCCTCGCCGCCAGGAAAAAACGGAAGTAAATGGAAGAGAGGAGTGGACAGGAAAGATTAAAAGTGAGAGAGACAGACGAAGACGTGGGGGAGAGAGAGACAGGAAAAGGCGACTGCCGATTTCCCCTGGGTGGGTCAGTCCAGGGGTGCCGTCTACGTGAAGCCGGGGCCAAAGGGGTGTGTTGCCTCTGCCGGGGGGCCTTAAAGGTCCAATCACCCGGCGTCGGCTCAACCCCCAGGATCCCCTTTTCCCCGGACACGGCAATGCCACGCACGGCTAGGCGTGGGAGGGGGTCGAAACCCCCCCGTTAGCTCGGGTCCGTGGTGTCGCTACACACCAAACGCCTGCTCGCGCAGACGCCCCTGCGGGGTCGATCTAATTATTGTTTTATAAAGGAGGAGTTTCACGGAAGGAGGAACATGGTAAATGTTTCGACGAAGGTAGCCTAACATGCGATTAGCTTTGTTAATTAAGTGCTCGATATGAGTAGACCAGTTCAGGTTTGCTGTAATGTACACGCCGAGGTACTTATATGAAGTGAGTGATTCTAAATGAATGTTATCAATGTAGTATGGTGTTGGGCAGGAAGATTTTCTAGAAACGCGCATGACTTTGCATTTATTAATATTTAGCTTCATTAACCATTCGTTACACCAATTAGCAACTGCACCAAGATCAGATTGGAGTAAGGAAGAATCGTTAGTATTCGTTATCTCTCTGAAAATGACACAGTCGTCCTTGAATAGAAGAATGTTAGAGTTTACAACGGAAGGAAGATCATTAATATAGATTAGAAATAATAAAGGTCCAAGGACTGAGCCTTGAGGAACACCTGAATACACATCTGTAAATTCAGAGTTAGAGCCATTAAATGAAACAAATTGTGAGCGGTTTAAAAGAAAACACTCAATCCATTTCAGTAAATTATTATCAATATTAAGCTTGTTTAGTTTAAGCAGTAGTAATTTATGACATACCTTGTCAAATGCCTTACAAAAATCAAAAATATGCATTCGATGATTGATGATCGGTCTAGAACTTGATGTAGTACATGAGTAAATGATATGAGCTGAGTTTCACATGAATAATGTTTTCTAAAACCATGTTGTGCTGAAGAGAAGAAAGAGTTTGATTCAAGGAAACTGACAAGGTTGGTAAATATAATGTGCTCAAACCTTTTACAACATGTGCTGGTTAAAGAAATGGGGCGATAGTTAAGAGGAGATGTTTCGCTGCCAGACTTGTGAATTGGAATTACCTTCCCAATTTTCCACACTTTTGGAAGAATGGAATGATCAAGTGATTGCTGAAAAAGTTTACACAGGATTAACGCAGTATAGGTAGAAGTGTTTTTCAAAAACTTCGCACCAATATTATCACATCCGGGTGCTGAATGAAGGCCAAGTTTATTAATGAGCTTAAGAAGACCGAATGTACTGATTAGTATAGGTAGCATAACTTCAAAAGTATGGTTGACAGTTGTCGGAGTATGAATAACCGAGATAGCTGAGAAGTTCTCAGCAAATGTACGGTTAAAAACTGTGGCACAAACATCCGATGAAATGGGGTCACCAGAGGAATCGGTCAGCGTGATAACGTCATTGGTTGAGGGATTAATTGTTCGCCAGAATTTTTTAACATTAGTGGTCAACATAGAGGGCAGTACATGTGAATGAAAATGTTTTTTTGCATCTCGAAGGGCTTGAATGTACAACGCAGACGCTGTTGTGTACAAAGCCCAGAGATCACTAGTAGGCGAAAGCTTTGCGGCGCGAAAGAAACGCTTTTTTCTGTTTGATAAACGCCTGATATGCTGTCAGCAAAACTGAATGTTTGTAACATTTCTGCCAACAGATGAGTGGCATTAACAATGTGCTTGATTGGGCTGGTTGGTTCTGCATGGTAGACGACGAATAGAAACAGCGCTAAACACGGGACGAGAAGAGGACACATACACGGCGCTGTTTGCTAACTACTTTTTGTAGTTCCTATGTGTTTAATCGCTGTCATTTGTATACATATTTTGAAACACCACCGGAGAAGTGCGGCTCCCACAAGGCCGCTGGGTCTGTGACACATCCAGGTGTCCGCGCTTGGCATCTTGATGAGTCTTCTCTCTCCGCCTTTTCCTGTTATTAAACTCTCTTCCTTTCACTTCCCTGTTTTCGAATTTTTCCACAGCACAGCGTTTCTCGAAGGAAATAATAAAGGCGAGAAAGGAAACCCGCTGTCAGCGTTTATTCACCCACGCACCCTTTTGTCCTGTGCACGGGGTACTCATTCCGTTTATTCGAAAACTCTTTTCATGCTTCCAGTTCTGTCAGCGATCCCTGGTAAAGCTCGTGATTTCAAAGCCCCGGTAAAAAATATCACAGCATATCCACGGAGTGAATGATGATGAGTGGGCGAAGCTGCGGAGGTTCATCGGTAAACCGTGAATCTTCCGTGAATTCTGCCCAGTACATCATCACCGACGTGAGATCGGGCGCGTTTATACTAAAGGTTCGATGAGAGTTATGACGACTTGCAGCTCACTTTAAATTTACATGTACGCTGTGAATTTTCATTGTTTAATCGCGCACAGGAGAAATCGCACACACGCACTACCTTGGAGGTCAAAATGCAGTGCCTATATATATGGGGTGGTCAGTGAACGGTTTTGCAGCGCGAGCGGTCGGTTTTTTCAATCAAGACGCGGCCGCGACGCTGCCTGCGTCGGCGCCGCTGCTCCGCGAGGCAAGATAGAGGGGGGGGGGACCCTAGGAGAGGAGAAAGAGGGGGAAGCGTAGGAGAGGAGAGGGCGATACATATCACGTACTGTCGCAGCACATTGTCTTTAGGGAACCTTCATGTGTGCACGCCCCCACCGTTTTTAAGACTGGTTACCCACTACTACGAAAGGACGAACGGGTGCCGCTATAAGGAGCTTCGCCCCTAAAAAGTAACAAAGAGGAGACGGATCAACCACGAGCATTAGAACCTGGGCATGGCGTCACGAAAAGTAAAGGGTAGGGGGGTCGTCGTTATCTCCACCACGAGTCACAGAGCAAGAAAGAATGGAAGAAGCATTCCTGCTTTCTTTCGCGTTTCTTCACCCTCACACCAATTTCCACTAGTCACGTGCTAATTATAAATATTTTATTAGCCACATTAAGGCACCATAAAAATATACTTTCGGTAAAACACACACCCTCCATAATCATCGAACATTGATATAGAAATAGTTGAATGAATAAAAATTCAGGTAACAAGACCCTATCTGTGAGGTTGCGGCACATTTTATATTACCTGTAAAGCTAAATTGTATGCTAAGTCCAAATTTCGATACAATTTTTTTCGTTAGATAGTGGCATTACTTAGAAACACAAGTAAAATTAAGAACGTTCGATATTTATTTTTTTTTATCTTGAACAAGGCTCGCGTGATTGTTAAGAAACGCTTGTTTTCTTTCCACAGATTCTTTCCGCTTTGGTTTGGTGATATTATTGTTCTTCAATTTAAAGTTAAACGCGAAAGTCTCAGTATGTCATGCATAGAATATATTTAACAATGCCAAGAAAATATTTATGAAAAACGAAAAAGAAAGTCACAGTTCCCCTCAAGGGCGAAGCAGTGAACGCGATGTTAGGCGGGTTTATAGTAAAAGATAGGTGTGCCTCAGTGGAATCCATAAGCCCACCGCAAATTTACACGTACGCCATGAATGTTTGTTGCTTAATTACACGCAAAAGAAGTGTCCCATTTGAGCTACATTGGAGGCCAAGATGTGGTGCCTATATATACTCGGTGACCAAAGCGTGGTTGAGAAGCGCGGGTCGCGAACGGTTGTCAGTGTGAGTGTTGTATTACTTTGCGAAAGTTGTGTGCATGCTTGTGTACGTGTGATCCAGTTTGCGTGTTTCGATGCTAATTTCATTAAAGATTCTCTGGCGCATAGTGCGACAGCGAAAAGCATTTTTTTTCGATGATTATAAAAATTTACTCCCATACTTACCTGGAAAAGCTCTCCTATGGATGTAAACAAATACTCCCCTCAGTCCATCCAAAACGTCCGCCCTTAAGGGGGGTAAATTTTTTACTCCCCCCAACAGAGTATACAAAAACCCCATCGGGGCGTGCTCTAGAGGGCTAGTCCATTTACTCCCATCTCGGCTTTTTTTTTTTGCTTACAGTGTAGTTGCACCTATCGATTCAGATGCAGTACACTGACACGAGCGCTGTCCGGGTGTATCGTCGATAGCGCGAGAAAATACACGTTATTGAATGTCGTTCGGGGTCGTCAGCTGTTTTGTGTGTTATGAAGACGCGAATTTTATTTGGAAAGGAAGATCGCGTCTATCTTAAGTATACGACCCGTAAAGATGAAGTCGAGCGGTGAGCTCTGTCTTGACTAGTCTTTTTACGGCGAGAGTGTTGCGTTGGAGCGTGGCGTAGTGGTAGAGACCTCGGCTAAGAATGTGATGGTGGCAGGTTCGATTCCTCCTTCCGGGCGTTTTTTTTTCACGGCTCTTTTTTTTGCAATAATGCCTTAGTGTCTACCTTATTCCAGTGGCAATTAGTTTGTGTCGTAAACTAAGTTCGCGATGCGTTAGAAGTTGCCAATGTTCGAGGCTTCGAAGCATGCCTCTGTTGGCGTTTCAGAAACAAAAGGATTACGATCACAAACACTTTCTTTTGTTATTACTGAAAGCTATCCTATTAACTCGCACATTAAAGTGACATCTGTGGCGTCTACGCTCGGAGGCTTATGGATAACAGACAGTTACATATCGCTGTGCGGCGTCGGCCAGAAGCTCGCGCTAGTTGGTACATCCGCCTGCTTAGGAGGGAGTTCCCGAGCCAGTTCACGCTACGTCGGGGCGGGAGTTCCGTGGATTGGGAACTCTGTCCGAGTAGCAGAGAGTTAGCGGTCTCTTTTACTCTGCCTTCAAGGAAAGAGTAAGTTCCGCGGCTAACTCTCCACTACTCCCCCACGGCGTTAAAGAACTCTAGAGCGATTACTCTCGTCACTCTTACAGTACTCCCTCTACATCTGTGAGTGAATAGTAATAGGTGGTATCTATATATCCCAGTTGGGTACTAAACAACCAGCGAAAGGCATCGTTTTCCGCAACTGACAACATAGCGACGAGTGCCAGCACCACCACATCACACAGATTATTTTACCGCGATAACATTAACGAGCTCGTTTCGCAGAAATTCCGGTGACGCTGACTGTGAACGAAAAATTATCATTTTCTCTATCACCGAAAAATTGACAAAAATGTAAAGACATATTTAATCATGATTATCTGCAAGAGCATCAACAAAGTGAGCAACTGCGTTGGTTCGCGTATTGCCTTACCCAATGTTTCGCGAACAGTCGTTCGTTTCCTTACGGCACGGTTGATGCATGCACCCAGAACCGTTTTTGTTTCTCAACTTCCATCGCTTTCTTCTCCTGCGCTTGGATTCTTCGAATAGAATAATCATCCAGCATCGACTTCAACAAGCACTAAATCTAACAAGCGATTACCTCAAGGAGCGAGGCATGCAGATTTCTGACGCCAAATCAGTAGTTATACCGTACACAAGAAAGAAAGTGAAGAACTTGAAACTTCTTGTGGACGGCCAAACAATCGAAATCGCACGAAAGCATCGATTCCTTGGTGTTACTTTAGACAGCCAAATCAGATGGAGTCAACATATAGCCCATCTCGAAAACCAAGTGAACGGCACCATAAATGTTCTTCGTCGCATTGCGGGGACAAAATGGGGCGGAACATCGGCGTCACTACTACACGTCCATTGCGCTCTTATCCGACAGAAGATTGCCTACTCCGCGCCAGTTCTCCACAACATATCCCAGACGTCTCTACAGCGACTTCAACTGCTACAAGCACGAAGCCTGCGCGTATGTCTGGGGGTTCCACAGGCAACATCAAGTTCTTTGACATTAGCAGAGGCACGGGAACCCAACTTTATAGTGATTCGAAATGTGGGGACCTGTCGGCACCTCTTTCGCCTAGTCACACAACACCCTTCACATCCACTCATATCACAAATTGAGAACCGTCCCGGCACGCAAATACACCGTGTGTACCAACAGTACATTTCACGGCTTCCTGCATCGACACATTGGCCGCCGGACTTGAACTATCCGCCCTGGTTGCTAGAGCTACCAACTATTGAAACGTCACTAGAAGGACTGCGTAGTAAACATGACGTACCAGCCATTGCCGCTCTGCAGTTGGCCTCACATCACCTGTTTGACAGATACCAAGGCTACACTCACGTGTACACTGATGGCTCCGTCAACAAAGAGACTGCGACATCAGCATTCATCATTCCGGAGTTACATGAGGAACATGCATGTCGGCTGAGTCATCTTTCCTCTTCAACAACATCGGAGCTTGTAGTTATTTTGCTAGCCATCGGCTTTATTAAACTGTCAACGAGGCCCAGAAGGTGAGTCGTAATCACGGATTCCCTGGCGGCTCTTGCGTGTGTGGAAAATACCACTTCAGGAAAAATAGATATACGTATAGTATACGCGATCTTGAAAGAGCTTTCAGAAGCTACGGATTCAGGTCATCACGTGGCATTTCAGTGGGTTCCCAGTCACTGCGGAATCAAGGGAAATGAAATGGCAGATGAGTTGGCAAAAGCCGCTCATAATTACACACAAACCGACCTCATTCCTGCATCCCAATGTGATATAAACCGAATTTTACGAAGAACAAAACGTGAATTATGTTTATCCACCTGGTTCCCAGACAGCACAAAGGAATCGATTCATTACGCTGTTGACCCTAACCCATAGTGCCAATTAGACCCCCAGCTCCCAAGACGTATCGACACACTCATTCATCGCCTAAGACTCGTAACCGCTTACACAAAGCACTTCTTATTTCGGATTCAACGTGCATCATCGTCAACATGTTCATGCGGCCACGATGACGAGGATGTGCATCATCTGTTGCTCGACTGTCCGAAGTACGACACGCATAGACAGCAACTCGAACAAGAACTTCACACGCTGGACTCTGAGCGAACGTTTTCCTCAGCGAAAATACTAGGCCCATGGCCGACTAGGATAAACCGTAAAGCAATGAAAGTGCTCCAGCGTTATTTTGAAGACACTAATATTTGCGATGGCTACTGAGTTCTTGAACTTATACGACTGTAGATATATATATATATATATATATATATATATATATATATATATATATATATATATGTTGAAGGAGTGGTTGCCTTTGGTTGCCGTATAGGTATAAGTATGAGAGGTGGCACTTCAAGAAAACTTCATTTATTACGTCGACGTTTCGGTCAGAGCCTGACCTTTCTCAAGACGAAATGTTCGTGCATATTTCCGTGTTTATATGGACATCAAATGAGAGGGGAAGGAGGTGACAGAGAGAGAGAAGGAGCGGGAGGGAGAAAAAGTTTGCTTAGGGTCCATCAGGAGCGAGGAGTACCACGCCACCGCCGACAGCGGAGTGCTTCGCGACAGAGCTTATACTTATGCGGCGGCTATTACTCATCGTTAAAATTCGTCGCTCTATTCAGTCCCGTAGGCTGGACGAAGAGCCGGCTCGAGTTAAAAACAGCCGGTGTGCGATTCAAACAGGCTGACCAAAAAAAAAAAAAGAAGCAAAAAAAAAAGGGGGGGGGGTTAAGTGGGTGTCGGTGAGCACTGTTGACGCCGCCGCGTATTGTACTTTTGGGCCATGCCGAAGGAGTCTTGTATACCATCTGACTTGTTGCCGAGCCTGCTCGTTTGTCTGATAAACGACGCCCGCTTCCAAAGCGAGAAAGAACACGTTGAGTGACATTGGCGACTTCCGGTCAAGGATCTACAGAGCGGGGAAAAAAAAAAAAAGAGAGGCAGGGGCAAGAAGGAAGAGGGAGGGCGGGCTTCCACTTTGATCGATAGCTGCTCTTTCCAAGCGCTGTACAATACAAAGCAGGGGAAGGTAAAAGACGGCACACATGAAAGGGTGAAAAACACTGCAGGTACGATCACCGAAGGCATTGGCTTACACATGCATCTTTGCTGCGTATTTTGTAGGTTTGATGTTAGTTTCATTTAAAGTACTATTTGCGCTTTAAGGCACGTAAAACAGGAAGAGCACCCGGATGTTCATTTATTCCATGTTCAACGGTGTTGAATTTGTGTATTAAGTATGCTTCACGCTGTTCACGTTCTCTCTGAGAGCGGAAAGTTCCTTGGAGTAGTGTTACTTTAATGGAATCGAAACTGTGACCTTCTGATTTAATATGTTTGGAAAGGGGAAGGTTCGGTAGTGTGTTCACAACACGCTGCCTGCCCCAACGACAGCTGCATCCCAGAGCTTCGGACCTCGCCTTCCAACGCTAACCATCAAGCCGTTTCATGGGGACTTGTGTCAATGGACGTCGTTTTGGGAGAGATTCAACGGAGCCGTCCACACGAATCCAACTCTGAGCACGACGGATAAATTTCATTACCTACACAACTATTTGGTAGGTGAAGCAGCAGCTGCAATTGCCGGACTACCAACCACGGAAGCGTGTTATGAAAGTGCTATCCAGCTGCTGAAACAGAGGTTCGGGGACAAGAGCAGGATCGTACAGCAGCACTTCAGAGCGCTTCGTGAACTGCAGCCCGTGACCTCTCCATCGGATACAAGGGAGTTGCGAAGGCTTTACGACGCAGTCCAGCTTAATGTCCGCTGCCTCAACGTCCTAGACGTCCCAACTAGCAGTTTTTCGGCGATGCTCTACGACGTTATGCTTCAATCCTTGCCACAAGAAATCATCGTGGCGTTCTACCGCCATAGACGTCTCGAGGATGAAGCACAAGGCACGGGACGCGCTGCTTCAGGAGAGGCAACCACAACGTCGTGCGAAAACCTTGAGCAACTCTTGCGGTATACACAGATAGAGCTCGAAACGAGAGAGCAATGTGCTCCATCGACGTCCTCTACCAAGGGCAGCGGGAACAACAGAAAGCATGTGCCGTCATCATCGGTCCTACATGCATCCGAAGAATCAAAGCAAGTACGGAACGAATGTTTCTTTTGCAAGTCTAAGAGGCATGAAACCGAAGCATGCAGCGCTACCTTGACCATATCAGAGAAAAAAGACCGGCTGGCTAAATTTATGCGGTGCTATCGATGTACTATGAAGGGCCACCGCGCGAACGAGTGCCGGCGGAGGTTGGTGTGCGCGACATGCAAAGGCAGGCATGCTACAACGATGTGCGACCCAGCTTATCGTACGACAAGAGGCGAGAAGTCATCCAACGTTGTCTCTGAGGCTACTAAGCCGATAAAAGAAGAGTCACCGCGGTCGACTGCCGTTACAAGCTGTCAACTTGACGAAGCCGTCAACTTACAGACTTTCCGTTCTTGGATTGTCGGTTTCAACGAGACGTCTTATGTCAGAGGCATCATCGACGGAGGCAGTCAACGCACGTTCATTAAGGAGGACCTGGTGACACGGTTGGGACTAAAAATCCTTAGAGAGACTTGCCTTGCGGTAAACACGTTTGCATCAGACGCTCCTTCTCGTGTGAGAAAGTGCAATGTCGTCGAGGTTCGCCTACGTAGCCAGTTTGATTACAACGAGCACGCCATCGAAGCCATCGCCATGCCAGTAATTTGCCACGACATCCCTGCCACGGCTATGGAATGCTCCTTCGCAGCCAAATTGCGAGAGCGAAATTATCGGCTGGCAGACGAGAAAACTGCGCCTAGACAGTGTGGCGAAAAAGGAATTAGCCTGCTCATAGGATCTGATCAACTGTGGAAGATCGTGAGCGGTGACATCATACGCAGCACGGAAGTACAAGGATTGGTAGCGGTCAAGACCACTCTCGGATGGACGCTCCAAGGTCCTGTCACAAAAACGAGCTTCATAAGCGGAATATCCGAGGTGATGATCTGCGTCCTGCGAGTGCAAGCTGAAGAAAGCAAGGGATTGGAGCAAAACATACTGGAGTCCTTTTGCACGTTGGATGCCATGCGAATTGCACCAACGGAAGCAACTCACGGGCACGCAGACACCTTGTCTGTTTTCGAGAGTAAGATGACAAAGATCGGAAAACGGTACCAACTAGCCGTGCCACGTAAAAACCCGGACATCGAGCTGCTACAAGTCAACTACAGCGTCGCACTTACCCGACTACGAAATCTTGGTAAACGTATCTCGAAGCCAGAAGGTTTGCTGGAGAGATACGATACAGCGATAAGTCAGTACATTGTTTCCGGCCATGCTGAAGTTGTACTTGGCAACGAATCAATGGATGGCCCTGCGTACTACATGCCACACAGGGAGGTCATTCGAGAAGAATCACTCACCACCAAGCTCCTTCGAATCACAGCATGGATGCAGCGTTTTGTGTCCAAGGTTAAGTTCAAGACTAAGGAAGATGGAGCCATATCTGCTGAAGAAATCTTGGCAGCCGAGAGATATTGGATCCACCAAGTTCAAACTGAAGCGTTTCCCGACGAGCGGAGGTGGCTAGAAGAAAAACAAGGTTCACCCAGTAACTCATGGGTAGCACAACTACACCCATTTATCGACAAAAGCGGGCTTCTACGCGTCGGCGGAAGACTAGAAAATCTCAGAGACAGCTGGGACGTGAAGCATCCATTCCTGCTTCCAAGTCGACACCGTTTCACCGAGCTGGTATTTAACGATGCCCATCGGCGAGTCATGCACGGAGGTGTAACGGCGACAGTACACAACGTACGCGAACGCTTCTGGATCCCGAGAGCGCGACAAGCGGCAAAGAAAGCAATCAACCGATGCATCATATGCGTGCGTCTTCGCACGAGACCCACCGTGCCGCCGTACCCGCCGCTTCCAGCTTGCCGCGTCGAAAAGACGAAACCTTTCGACACTACAGGAATTGATTTCGCCGGACCATTGTATGCGAAGTCATCCGAGAGCTCCGATTCCAAGATGTACATCGTTCTTTTCACGTGTGCAGTGACAAGAGCCTTGCACTTGGAACTGGTCTCGGACATGTCGTCAACTGCTTTCATGTTGGCATTCCGGCGTTTTAGTGCAAGAAGGGGACTGCAAAGTACCATTTACTCCGACAATGCCCTTACCTTCAAGAGGACGTCTCGGGAGCTACAAAAAATGTGGAAAGTTATTCGAAAAGACGACTTCCAGGCTTATATTGCAAACCAAAGGATACAGTGGAAGTTCATAGTCGAAGCGGCCCCATGGTGGGGAGGCTGGTGGGAACGATCGGTCGGAACTGTGAAGACGGCACTACGAAAAGTTTTAGGCCGAAGCTGTCTGTGCGCAGAAGAACTATGAACCATCTTGACTGAGGTTGAAGCGGTTCCCAATTCACGGCCACTAACGTATTGTCGTGATCAGGCCAGCGAACCTGCAGCTCTCACGCCAGCGCATTTCCTAGTCGGCCAGCAACTGACGACGTTACCAGAAGGAAATACGTTGTCAAAACAAGGAGCAAGCCACGGGGCCAAAGACTACCAGCGCCGTTTCCAACATCGACAGAAAATGATGGAAGACTTCTGGAAGCGATGGAAACATGAGTATTTGCTTCAGCTACCATCTGCTCATCGCTTACCCACGCATCACTCAAGAAACTTAAAGGTCGGCGACATCGTGATTGTGGACATTCCTAACACGCCCAACTTATTCTGGCCACTAGCCCGGGTTCAAGAAGTGTACCCAGGAAACGACGGAGTGGTGCGCGCCTGTTTAGTGCGATTACAGGGAGGCAAAGTAGTCAAGAGGCCAGTGCAAAAGCTACATAGTCTAGAGCTAGATGTCACCACATTTGAGGCCCCGGAGGATGTCGGAGATCAGCAGACGACAAAGAAGAGGAAGTGATAGTGGGCTGCTGTCTCCGCAGCTAGCGCCAAGAAGTCCGTGCACCACTATCATCATGTACTTTTTTCGTGTTCGATTGTCGCCATTAAAGGCATTTCGTTGCAGTCTCATGGATCCGTCTTTCTGGCGGCGCTACGATTAGAAGGCCGACGTTCCGCAACAGAAGCAGCAAGGAAGACATCAGGAATAAATAATAAAGAGTTACGTTGTAAAAGAGGAGTCGGTGAGAGTACGCACGAGCGCTGAATATAGGATTTCTTTGATATCCAGGATTTACAACGCTGAGAAAAACGTCGTCCCTCTCACGGGGCCCCCGGCAAGTGTGCACTTTCGAGTGTTAGATTAGAATTTCTCCTCACACATATTTTCGGGGTTGATGAAATTTTATTTCAAGCAAACAGAAATATAACAATAATCGTTACGTCTTAAAGCTAGAGCTATTGCGCACAACAGATGCCAGAAATTATCAGCGTGACGTCTTCATTATCACTGGGATCACTTGCTAGGATTGTATGAATACGAGCTTTATTTTGAAACGAAAAAGCAAACGGAATACGACGCGACGCGAAAATTCGGAACGGTCATGGGAAGCTTGCTCACAGTCAAGAAAATATGGAACAACTTTTTTCAGTTTTTTTTAATAAGGACTACGTGCTTTAGAACAAAGCATGCTAGTTAGTAGGCGAAATGCTGGCCTGAAATATTAATTTACATTCCACAGAAACATCAGCCTGATTACTTCTGTGTTCATTCGACCATTTCAAGGTCAACTAGTTATGTCATTGTTAAAAAATTTTATGTTCGCCTCAAACACGAGATTTCCGGGTGTAAATGTCCAAAGGCATACCTTGTGAGGTCTGAAAATTCTCTTCTAAGCCCCGGCATAGGACTCCCCCCCCCCCCCCAAAAAAAAAATGAAGAAGAAAACAGGCGTGCTGTACTTACACTGTACTGTACACTGAATGGCTGGTAACTCAGGCTATCCTGGAAGCTTAGCAATGCGTTTCAAACAATAAGGTCTTACCTCCCCCCTTTTTTTGCGACGATTTCTAGGTTATTTAGCTGCCAGATCATCAGCTTGATGCGCCTTTGGAAAGAGAAGTTTACAAGCATTTTATTGTCATTCATGGGTTAACAGAGAGAAACTTGGCTACCTCCGCGCCCTCTGCACGAGCTCATTGTTGTGTTTCGGTTTCGGTTCAGTATTGCACTGTACGAATGCCATGGGGCGCCGCTCTGGCATTCCTGCTTTACCCAGGCGACGTGAATGTAAAAGAGTGTGTGGAGAGTACTCGTTGAGTGCGGACGTTTCTTCTGCTTCGGCGCTTCGCGCCAAACCGCGTGTTCGGGCTGGCTAGCTTCCCCGCCGGTCGCGTTGGTCACCGCCGGTCTTCGCCGGCTGCTGCGCCGGGACTACCAGCCCGCAACACAGCAGTCACGTTTCCCGACGTATTGCCAGATGGCGTTCATATCTCACACAGCGCCTCTTCTATCGTCTTTAGACGACATTTGCAGCGAAGCATGCAGATACGCGGCCAATTTTTCAATCAAGGCGCTGCCGCAACGCTGCCTCGCGACGCTGCCTGCGTCGGCGCCGCTGCGCCGCGAGGCAAGATAGGGGGGGGGGGGACCGTAGGAGAGGAGAAACATCTGGCGTCTTTTCGTTTCGCTTTAGAAACATCTGGCGTCTTTTCGTTTTGCTTTTAGAAAACATCTGGCGTCTTTCGTTGGTATATTTCATGAATCAACGGCGTTTTGAACAAAATTTTTATTGTTTAATCACGCACAGGAGAAATCTCACCAGGCACTACCTTGGAGGTAAACAATGGCTGCTAATAGGAATGAGAGACAGAAGAAGTCGCTTTTAGTTAACACTTACACTTCTACTAACGTTTCCTACTGGAACATGCCAATGGCTGCTAATGGGGAATGAGAGACAGAAGAATTCGGCTTTTAGTTAACGCGCACGCTGCGAATTTTTTATTGTACAACGCACAGGAGAAATCTCCCACCGGCACCACCTTGGAGGTCAAGATCTGATGATTAGTGGTGGTTTGTGGCGCAAGGGCCATGGGTGGCCAAAGAGCGCCATGTCTTTTGTGTGGTGTTGGCGATGACCAATGATTTCGATGAGAGGGTGTATTATGGCTGTATAGAGGCCTAAAATCACGCGCTATAAATAAGCGTAAAAGGGGTGTATAGAGTATAAAATTATGGCAGTGACAAGTGATGTGATCTATGGGTGTGGATTGAATGACGAGTGAGTATGGTATTTACAAGTGAGTAGCGGGAAAACAGCACGAATGCCTCCTCAAGGCCTTTGAGCCCAAAGGCCGGGAGGCAGGTGCTTCCTTTGATAGAGTTACCGCAGCAGCAGCCTCAGTCATGAGGCCGCGCTACGTGCGCCTGGAAAAATAACGTTGAAGTTATGGGCATCTTTTAGAAATTCGAAGAGAGACTGATATTTAAAAAGGGGTTCTCTGCCAATGAACATCGCAGGATGAAGTGGGAACTGCAGGTATGCAGATGAAAAATGCTTTCTCCTGAGAGCGTCTAGTTCCGTGCATTGTATTAGGGTGTGAAGTACGGTTAAAGGATCGCCACAGTAGTCGCACAAAGGTGGATCGCCTCCGGACAAAAGGTATGAATGTGTAATGTATGTGTGGCCAATCCTAAGTCTGCAGAGTGTAACTTCTGTGTGGCGTGACTTTGATACTGGTGTCCAAATACCTAGTTGCGGCTTGATAACATGCAGTTTATTTTGTGTGTTCCTATCCCATGTGCTCTGCCAAAAGGCCCTGACCTTTCTTTTGAGGAATGGTTTTAAGTCTAGTGGAGGGATAGCTACAGACGTATTGGGACTGTTTTCGTGGGCGGATGCTGCTAGCTGATCCGTCAACACGTTGCCTTGTATCTCGCGGTGCCCTGGCACCCAGCACACTACAACATGTTGTTTAAGAGAGTAGATCGTGCATAAAATAGAAAAGAGCGATACAAGGACCGGATTTGTGTGTTTTGTCATAGTTTTTAAAGCTTTCACTACGCTTAATGAATCCGTGTATATCACTGCCTTTTGTAGTTTTAATTGCTTTATGTGTTTAACTGCCGCAAGTATCGCGTAAGCCTCTGCCGTGAAGATAATGGAATTAGGGTGCAGAATACCGGAATCAGAAAAGGATGGACCAACGGCTGCGTATGACACAGAAGTGTTAGACTTTGAGGCATCTGTAAAGAATTCAGGGTGTGGGTACTTGTATTGTAATTCGAGGAAGTGTGTACGGATATGTGCAAGTGGCGCATGCTTGGTAACTTCGACGAAAGAAACATCGCAATCTATAAGCTGCCACTGCCACGGCGGGAGATAGGCAGCGGGAGCCATTAGACAGTGTCCGAGAAGTGGCACACCCATTTCTTCAGCTAGTCCCCTCACACGAAGTGAGTACGGCTGTCTCATCGAGGGACGGTTGTGAAAAAGTTCAGAAGCAGACAACTCATTGATTGTAGTGTGTGAGGGGTGTTCGTTGTTTGCGTTCACTTTGAGGAAGTATACAAAAGATAGGTACGATCTCTGAAGGTGTAGCGACCATTCGTCCGATTCGACGTAGAGGCTTTCCACGGGGCTGGTGCGAAAGGCGCCCGTAGAAAGACGAATGCCCAAATTGTGGACTGGGTCAACCATCTTCAAGGCACTTGGTGTCGCAGAGTGATAGATTATCGCCCCGTAATCTAGGCGTGTGCGTACAAGGCTTTTATAAAGGTTCATCAGGCACTTCCTGTCACTACCCCACGTGGTGCGTGACAACACTTTTAGAATATTCATGGTTTTAATGCACTTGCTTTTTATGTACTTGATGTGGGGTATGAACGTAAGTTTTGTGTCTAGAATTAGCCCTAGGAACTTGTGCTCTGTTTTTACCAACAGACGCTGACCATGTAGGTCAATGTCTGGATCGGGATGAAAGCCTCTTTTTCTGGAGAATAGGACGCAAGTGCTTTTTTGTGCATTCAGCGTAAACCCATTCTCGTCTGCCCATTTAGAGACCTTGTTCAAGCCCAGCTGGACCTGCCGCTCACACATTGAAAGGTTGCACGACTTATAACCGATCTGCACGTCGTCCACATATGTGCAATAAAACATGTTCCGTGGAATGTACAGATGTAGCGAATTCATTTTTATAATAAAAAGTGTGCAACTCAGGACACCACCTTGCGGCACTCCAGTTTCCTGGACAAATATTCTGGACAAGACGTTACCCACTCGAACACGGAACGTGCGATTGGACAAATAGCTTTCGATTATGGTCAGCATCTTTCCTCGGACACCTAAGTGTGAGAGGTCTCGCAATATGCCAAAGCGCCATGTGGTGTCGTAAGCCTTTTCCATATCGAGGAACACCGAAAGAAAGAATTGCTTGTGGAAAAAAGCGTCGCGAATTTGTGCTTCGATACGGATAAGGTGGTCAGAGGTAGATCTACCCTCTCGAAAACCGCACTGGTATGGGTCGAGTGATTTGTTTGCTTCGAGGAAATGTATAAGTCGGCGGTTTATCATCTTTTCAAAAAGTTTACACAGGCAGCTTGTTAGTGCAATGGGCCTGTAGCTCGTAACGGAGGATGGGTCCTTGCCCTGTTTTAAACTCGGAATAATGATGGCTTCCTTCCAGGCCGAGGGGACCTCGCCGGAAGACCAAACAGCATTATACAGTGAGAGGAGGGCTTTTTGAGTTTCAGAGGGCAGGTGTTTCAACATTTCATATACAACACGGTCGGAGCCTGGGGCGGAATTAGTGCAGCAGTTAAGCGATGCTTGTAGCTCAGCAATGCAGAAAGGTTCATTGTATGCTTCGTGTTTTGTGGACTTGCGCTCTAATTTCTGCTTTTCGATTCTTGTTTTGTATCTTTGGAAAGCTTCACTATAGTGCGACGAGCTCGACACCTGTTCGAAGTGTGCACCTAGGAAGTTCGCCTGGTCTTCCAAGCTGTCGCCTTGTGTGTTTACTAGAGGAAGTGAATGTGCTTGTCGGCCTGCTACCCTGCTAACCATGTTCCAGACTTTGGCCTCCTGTGTATATGAATTTATGCCCGATAAAAACTTCTGCCAACTTTGTCTTCTTGCCTGTCGGCGAGTTCTCCTGCCTTGGGACTTTATGTTCTTGAAACTGTCAAGATTCTCGCCTGTCGGAGAGTCCCTAAGCAACCTCCATGCTTTGTTTTGTTTTTTCCGTGCATTTCGACACTCAGTGTTCAACCACGGGACACGTCGTTTCCCGGGCAGTCCAGTTGTTTGTGGGATGCACTTAGTTGCAGCATCCGTGAGAAAAGCTGTAAAGTACTCTACGGCTGCATCTATGCTTAAACCACACATATCAGTCCAATTTAAGCGAGTAACTTTACGAAACTCTTCCCAATCGGCTTTGTCAATATGCCATTTGGGAACCTGTGGGGGACAATCATACATTTCTGGTGAGCTCAGAACTATTGGAAAGTGGTCGCTTCCATAAGGATTATTACCGACTTTCCATTTGAATAGAGGTAGAAGTGATGGAGATGTAATGGTGAGATCTATGGACGAGTAGGTATTGTTAGCGAAGTTATAGTATGTTGGCTCTTTCTGATTCAACAGACACGCACCGGACGTGAAGATGAACTGTTCAATCAGACGACCTCGTGCATCGCAGCGAGAATCACCCCATAGACTAGTATGTGCATTAAAGTCCCCAAGGACCAAATACGGTTCGGGAAGTTCATCTATTAAGGACTGGAATTCATGCTTATTCAATGAGTAATGCGGAGGTATATAGAGAGAGCAAATGGTGACGAGTTTGTTCAAAAGAACTGCTCGAACAGCCACTGCCTCAAGGGACGTTTGGAGTGGTAAGTGTCTACATGCTATTCCTTGATTAACTACAACTGCTACACCACCGGATGACGCCATGGCATCGTCCCGGTCCTTTCGGAAGATAATGTAATTGCGTAGAAAGTTGGTGTGCTTTGGTTTTAGGTGTGTTTCTTGTACACACAGCACTTTTGGTGAGTGTTTGTGTAAAAGTTCTTGGACATCGTCGAGATTTCTAAGCAGTCCTCTGACGTTCCATTGTATAATTTGTGTTTCCATATTGAAGTAAAGTAGTGCTGTGTGTACGAAAGGAAGTGGCTGTTGTTTTAGCGCTTAGTTGGAGCTCAAGTAACGGGGCCATCATCGGGCCCCGTTATCGGCTTTTTAGTTTTCTTTGCGCGCTCCAAGGAGCTACGCCGCTCTTTCGGTACCAAGGGTACCGGCGTTGTGTCCATTGCCCCGCTTGAGACACTGGACGCCCGCGTGTGCGAGCTGGTTGTTCGTTTTTCCGACCTCGCCTGGCGAGGCGTGGTCGTTTGACCCGACGGCCCTGGAGACGCCGAGGTCAGTGGCTTAGTAGGTGGAGCAGTCTTGACTGCTGCCACCACGGGGGCAGCCGCCACGGCCGGTGGCTCACTTTGCGTGGGCCGAGACAGTGGCGGTGGCCGATGCGACGCTGCCCCCTGACGCGCCGCATCAGCATAGGTTTGACCATGAAAGGCCGAACACCTTCTGCGTGCTTCTTTGAAGGAAATGTTCTCCCGTACCTTCAATGAAATTATGTCTTTTTCCTTCTTCCAGTTTGGGCAAGAACGTGAATGTGCAGCGTGGTTGCCGTCGCAGTCCACGCAGTGCGGAGATTCATTGCAGGTGTCCGAGGCATGGCCCTGGACACCACATTTGGCACAGGTAGGTCGGCCACGGCAGCTCTGGGAGCCATGGCCAAACCTTTGACACTGAAAACATCGTCGAGGGTTTGGGATGTAGGGTCTGATGGTTGTCTTTGTGTACCCAGTTTCTATGGTCTGTGGTAGTTCGCTTGTGGCAAATGTCAGTATTAGGTGTTTAGTGGGGATTTCTTGATTATTTCTTCTGATAATAATTCGCTTAACATTAGTCACGTTTTGTTCTTTCCACCCTTCAAGAAGTTCAGTTTCCGATAGTTCAAGGAGGTCCGTGTCCGATACCACTCCACGTGCGGAGTTCATTGATCTGTGGGGTGTTACAGTGATGGGGATATCGCCGAAAGTTGCGAGGTTCTTTAGTTTATCAAACTGTACTTTGTCATGAAGTTCGAGAAGCAAATCTCCACTGGACATTTTGGTTACTTTATAGCCAGCACCTAAGGTGGCTGTGAGTGTTCTAGATACTACAAAAGGCGACACGGTTCTAGCTGTTTTCTCAGTTTTATCACAGTGCACTACGTGATAGTGGGGGAATACTTCTTTAGGTCGAGTGAGGAAGTTCAGTTCATCGGTGCGTACGCGCTTTGAGGCGGTACGATCTGTTATCAGTGGGAAAGCTCTATGCATGATAGCGGAATTTAATTCAGCAGCGATGGCGGCCACCCACCATGGAGCCCAACAAGGGGACGCTACACGATTCACGATATGGAAAAGATGCAGACGCCAGCCGTGTACCGCTACTATAACCCAATGCGCATAGGCCAAGGTTGGCTATTTGCACAAGGTTAACCCAGGCCGCCTACGAAAATTGGGAAGTAACTGAAGGTAATAGGAGACAGGACAGCAAGGAAAGAAGATAGGAAAGTGAAAGATCGGAGAGGGGGATAGGAAAAGGCGACCGCCGATTTCCCCTGGGTGGGTCAGTCCAGGGGTGCCGTCTACGTGAAGCCGGGGCCAAAGGGGTGTGTTGCCTCTGCCGGGGGGCCTTAAAGGTCCAATCACCCGGCGTCGGCTCAACCCCCAGGATCCCCTTTTCCCCGGACACGGCAATGCCACGCACGGCTAGGCGTGGGAGGGGGTCGAAACCCCCCCGTTAGCTCGGGTCCGTGGTGTCGCTACACACCAAACGCCTGTTTCCACAGACGCCCCTGCGGGGGAAACATAACGGTGGCGCAAGGGTTGTTTAAGTGGAAAACTTTCTCGTTTGTTGTGGTAAATCTTGTAAACAATCTGTTTTTTTTTTAACGCCTACGAATTTCTAGGCCCTTGAAAAAGTCCATCGGCACTCTACTACAATTCCTACGTATCACAGATAAAAAAATATTATCAACAAGTAAACTTACCACCATCACATAGAATCGCCGACACTCGGGTTGTTTGATTCGCAAATAGGTCGGCGTGCCTTCTGAATTACGCATGTCGAAAGTTTTCTGTTTAGCAACATTGAGCCCGTTTACGCTTGAGCCAGGTTCTGCCTTACTCGGTGTCCCACATGCTCGACTTCATGTTGTGGAAATTGAAAATAAAACCGTTGATCAATGACAGGCTGTTTCTTACAATGTATCATGGTTATGACGCTGAAGATAGAGGAATTTTGTAGCGAACTTGTGCACTGCAAGAAAGAGTAACACTCATAAGGAAATGACGATCCGCATTGCTGGCGTAGCGGTTACAATGCTCGCTAGTCAAGCAGAAAGACGCGGGTTCAATACCCGCCACGGCGGTCGTATTTCGATGGAGAAGAAATGCCAGAGGATGGTGTTCTGCGCGATCTGACTGAACATTAAATAATACGATGTCTTACTGAACTCAGGTGCGCAGCCGCACCTTAGTGAGTAACACAGACGCGGTGACCCGGTACAAGAGCCAGCGTCCCCGGGAAATCGCGGAGGCGTTCGAAATCATCAAAAAGGAAGACATGTGCGTGAGCTGCCCTTCTATTCCTCTAACTGATGACGAAATGGCTTTCCTAGAACGTGCGGCGTTCTGATATTCTACGCATAAGTTATTGCTGTGTGTGTGTGTGTGTGGGGGGGGGGGGGTTGGTCACGGTTTTCTTCTTAATCTTTCTTGCCCATATTTACCCTTGTTTTTTTTTTAAATAAAAATTCAGTGGTTGGGCAGCTCCTGTGTCGTCGTTTCTTTTTCTCGTCCGTGTTCCCTTTGCGCTGGCCGTCATGAGTGTTTTTCAACTGGCTCAACTCGCTAGCCTAAAACAAAACAAAAGAAAGCCTACCACTTGTAATGTTGTCAACTTCAGCTAGCCATTAGGCAAAATGTTCACCTGAAATATTAATTTACATTCCACACAAACACCAACCGCATCAATTCTTCATTCATACAATAAATCCATGTGCTTTATGTTGCTCTTGGTGGTAACAAAATTTGGTGTTGCCCTAAATACTGCTACTAATTGCCAAAAATATTTCCAGTGAGGTCTCAAATTCTCCTGTAGGCCTAGCAAAAGAAAAAAAACAGGTTTGGTGTTGCTGTCACTCATCGCGGTGATAAGAAAACACTGAACGACAGATGACGCGTGCTAAGGCCTTGCTAAGGCCTTGCTGCGCCCGTCACACGGTGTTGAGTAATGAACATTGAGATGGTGTCATTTAAAGCTTATTTCAAAAGTGTCATTCTTTTAAAAAGTTCTGCCTACCAGACAAGGGCACAAGAGGATCATCTCCAAGAAGTACAGCAGGGTGGAATGGCGAGTGTTGTTTGTACAGTTGGCCAAAAAATAAATTTTGTTACCGCGGAGCACTATGCGGCCATGTGATTAGGATGTGTATAATTGTTAACGGTTCTGGACATTTCTCACAGGATTGTTCTACTCGCATGCTATGCTAATCGATAATTAGTTAGACAAGAAGTTGACAATTCTCCGGGTGCAAAGCGGTTACAGTGTAAAAGTGCATGCTAAGCCAATTTTCGCCTTCCACATTTAGATATTTTTCGTAGTGCACTTCAACTTCGACGCGGTTCTGAATATTCATGCTCAAGCATTCGGGAAGCCTGACATCCTACATTAGAGTAAATAGTTTTCGCTGAAGTTTTATTCTAGCATGGGAGCTCTGAACACGTTATTTTGAAAACGTTAGCTATGCTAATAACCTGTTGGTGCAAACTCGGTTTGCCGGAAAGAAAGAAATGCACGAGACGGAAGGGGGAGAGGGTGAACGGCGACCAAGTTGAAGAGGCAGACGGGAGGTGGAAGTTTAGAATAGAAAAGCCATTGTGCGACGTTCTCGAACAAAGAGCAGGGCCGTAACTAAAGGGGGGGGGGGGAGTTGAGGGGGTTCTGACACACCCAAAATGTTTTCACGCTTAACTATTCGGGTGACGGAAATACTAGCACGCTTTCACAGCGACCACCAGTTGCTAAAGCAAGCCGTTGTACACACAAACACCCCCCGAAGAAAATTCCTGGGTACGGTCCTGAGGGGGGGTTGGTGCATAAAAAGACGAAGACTTGCCGGAGTGTCACTCGTCGTGCTACTTCTCAAGGAGTGCGGCCTGGGTTCTCGCCTCCTGAACGAGCTGCTTCTCCGGCTTCGCCAAAGGTCACTGCAGCCAATGATCATGCCACTGACTGCAGCGTTCGTACTGGAGGCCTGCATGAGCCGTGGTTTCCTCGAGTGCGCCGAGCTTCTGGACATGGCCTGCGAGGCCGTCGAGCACTGGGCACCCGAGTTCATGGAATACGACCATGAAGGAGATGGCTGGATCATGGACAGCGAGTTACAGGCAGCGCTTGCAACCTGTGGATTCACAGTCCGAGGGGAATATTTGACAGGTCTGCGCGTGACGTATTCTCATTACGGCTCCGTTTCGTATGATGGCTTCTTGAAAGCCTGCGCGTGCGTCGCAAGACATCACAAGTCTGCTCTCCGCTGCAGCATAGCACATCTGCAAAGGCCCTTTTCAGGGCCACCGAACTTTCGCATTGGCTGAGCGCTCCACTGGTGATCACGCTCCGTGTTACCCTCATAACTTCCTCCTTAAAATATGCTTAGCTCCATTACATTAGACTGACCATTAGACTGATTTAGAGGTTTGCTTAGGTCAAAAGAAAACAAATTTTTACATGAAGCCGCGGTCACTCACCGCAGCTCCGCACGCTGCAGTGTAAAACATCTATGTAAAATTAGAAATATTTTTACAGAAAGATACGATGGTCGTTTAATGATTATCTCTTATTCATAATAAGAGAAATGATCTCGGGCAAAAACAAGCAATCTGTGCTGTGAAAGTAAGTGGTTGGTACAGATTATCGGTCACGTGTATTTTTTTATGCGAATAACCGCTTTCAGAACATGCGTTCCAAATAAATAAACTATTCATATTTATGAAAGCAAGGTAACGATAGTGAGAATTTTAGCTTTTATAAAACGTCACTTTTAGAGATGCTGCCGCCCTTGCTTTGGCGCTCTGCAATCTTCTCTTTGGACGGACTACGTTGGTTATATTCTGTCAGCAAAACTGAATTTTTGTGACATTTCTGCCAACAGAGGAGTGGCATTGTTTGCTAGCTACTTTTTGTAGTTCCTATGTGTTTAATCGCTGTCATTTGTATACATATTTTGAAACACCACCGGAGAAGTGCGGCTCCCACAAGGCCGCTGGGTCTGTGACACATCCAGGTGTCCGCGCTTGGCATCTTGATGAGTCTTCTCTCTCCGCCCTTTCCTGTTATTCAACCCTCTCTTCCTTTCACTTCCCTGTTTTCGAATTTTTCCACAGCACAGCGTTTCTCGAAGGAAATAATAAAGGCGAGAAAGGAAAACCGCTGCCAACGTTTATTCACCCACGCACCCTTTTGTCCTGTGCACGGGGTACTCATTCCGTTTATTCGAAAACTCTTTTCATGCTTCCAGTTCTGTCAGCGATCCCTGGTAAAGCTCGTGATTTCAAAGCCCCGGTAAAAAATATCACAGCATATCCACGGAGTGAATGATGATGAGTGGGCGAAACTGTGGAGGTTCATCGGTAAACCGTGAATCTTCCGTGAATTCTGCCCAGTACATCATCACCGACGTGAGATCGGGCGCGTTTATACTAAAGGTTCGATTAGAGTTATGACGACTTGCAGCTCACTTTAATTTTACATGTACGCTGTGAATTTTGATTGATGATGGTGTTTATTGGCGCAAGGGCCAAGTGTGGCCAAAGAGCGCCAGCGCTATGACAAATGGAGTACGATGGGTTATGTAAGGGGGCTGTAAAGTGGCCTAAAACAAATAGCTTTATCCAAGCTTAGAAGATATAGAGATTAAAAATATGACAATGGCGCGTGAGGTGGTCGATGGTTATGGGCTGTATGGCAGATGGTCATAATGGGGTTCATAAAATTATGCACGTGGCACCGATACCTCAGCTAGGTCCTTGCGCGCAAGGGCTAGGAGGTAGGTGCTTCCCTTTAAAACTGCTGCAGCAGCAACCTCTCTCAGGAGGTCGCGCTGCTGTCTCCTGCCTAGATGACTCGAAAAAATTTAAGTTCATTGAGAAATGCTAAAAGTGACTCTGTTTTGAAACGCGGCTCATTCCCGATGAACATTGCAGGATGTAACGGCAGATGCTGGCGAAATGGCAATGGAAAATACTTTTTCCTGTGTGTCTCCAGCTCATGGCATTCCAAGAGGACATGAAGAACAGTGAGAGACTTGCCGCATTTTTCGCAGGTAGGTGGTTCAGTGTCGGTCAGCAGGTAACTGTGTGTGCTATACGTGTGACCGATCCTTAGGCGGCAAAACATAACTTCTGTTCTCCGTGTTTTTGACATTGGTAGCCAGTTACCTATGTGGGGCTTAATTGTGTGTAGTTTGTTGTGTATTTCTTTGTCCCATTGTTGCTGCCAGTAATTCCTTAGCCTTTTCCTTATAAATGATTTCAAGTCTATTGCCGGGAGACTAAAGGAGTGGTTGCTCGCTCTTGTTACCGCCATTCCCGCAGTTTCATCGGCAAGGACATTCCCTTTATACCTCTGTGTCCAGGTACCCAGCATACTATGACATGCTGGTTTGACATGTATGCTCTACACAGGGCGGCATAAAGATTATTTATTACAGGATTTTTACTTTTCCGGAGACACTTTAAAGCTTTGACCACACTAAGGGAGTCGGTGAAGATTACGGCCTTCTCTATTTTTGTTTTAGTGATGTGCTTTACAGCTGATAGTACTGCATAAGCTTCAGCAGTGAAGATAGTTGTTTCCGCATCCATCACGTTCGATTCAGAGAAGTTAGTGCCAAGAGCTGCATAAGATACACCAGCTTGTGACCTTGACGCATCTGTGTAGAACTCCGAGCAGGAATACTTACTCTGAAGTTCAAGAAAATGCATTGTGATGTGTGCCTGTGGTGCATGTTTCGTCACCTCAATAAAAGATGTGTCACAATCAAGAACTTGCCAGAGCCACGGTGCTAACGCGTTTGCAGGAGCCATGAGACGATGTTCTAGAAGGCCAACATCCATGAGATGGCAGAGGCTCCTCACACGGAGTGAGAAGGGCTCCCGGGCCGTTCGGCGGTTCTGATACAGGGTGGTACATGTGGTATCATTAACGACTTTATAACATGGGTGTTGGGGGTATGCATTTACCTTCAGGAAGTATTTGAGGCTGGAGTAGGTTCTCTGGAGATAGAGAGGCCACTCATCCCATTCAACGTAGAGACTGTCTACTGGGCTAGTTCTGAAGGCACCGGTTGCAAGGCGGATACCAAGGTTGTGAACGGGGTCTAACATTTTTAGGGAGCTGGGTGAGGCAGACTGGTATACTACAGCTCCATAGTCAAGGCGTGAGCCTACGAGACTCTTATACAAGCTCAGAAGGCATCGTCTGTCACTGCCCCACGCTGTACGCGCCAAAAGTTTGAAAACGTTCATTGCTTTCAGACATTTTGCTTTTATGTGTTTGAGGTGCGCGATAAATGTTAGTTTTGAGTCTAATATGATGCCAAGGAATTTATGCTCAGAGCTCACTGATTGTCGTTCGCCACTGATCTCTATGCTAGGGTCTGGTAATACTCCCCTCTTCCTTGAGAACAGAATACAGGTACTTTTTTGGGGATTTAACTTAAATCCGTTCGCATCTGCCCACTTGGATACTTTGTTCAGAGCAAGCTGCACTTGCCTCTCGCAGATAGCGATATTGCACGAATTAAAACCAAGTTGCACATCGTCCACGTAGACGGAGTAAAAGACTGTGCGGGGTATCACAGTGCCCAAGGAGTTCATTTTTATGATAAAAAGAGTGCAGCTCAGCACACCACCCTGAGGTACTCCTGTCTCCTGCGTGAATGGTCGTGACAGCGCATCACCTACTCTTACGCGAAATGTCCTGTCGGACAGATAACTCTCAATAGTGTTTAGCAAGTTGCCGCGGACACCCATGCCGGAGAGATCACGAATAATGCCGAAACGCCACGTGGTGTCGTATGCCTTCTCCATGTCTAAGAACACTGACAAGAAAAACTGCTTGTGTATAAAGGCATCCCGTAGCTGTGAATTTTCATTGTTTAATCGCGCACAGGAGAAATCGCACACACGCACTGCCTTGGAGGTCAAAATCCAGTGCCTATATATACGGGGTGGTCAGTGAACGGTTTTGCACCGCGAGCGGTCGGTTTTTTCAATCAAGACGCTGCCGCGACGCTGCCTGCGTCGGCGCCGCTGCTCCGCGAGACAAGATAGAGGGGGGGGGGACCGTAGGAGTGGAGAAAGAGGGGGAAGGGTAGGAGAGGAGAGGGCGATACATAACACGTACTCTCGCAGCACATTGTCTTTAGGGAGCCTTCATGTGTGCACGCCCCCACCGTTTTTAAGACTGGTTACGCACTACTACGAAAGGACGAAGGGGTGCCGCTATAAGGAGCTTCGCCCCTAAAAAGTAACAAAGAGGAGACGGATCAACCACGAGCATTAGAACCTGGGCATGGCGTCACGAAAAGTAAAGGGTAGGGGGGTCGTCGTTATCTCCACCATGAGTAACAGAGCAAGAAAGAATGGAAGAAGCATTCCTGCTTTCTTTCGCGTTTCTTCACCCTCACACCAATTTCCACTAGTCACGTGCTAATTATAAATATTTTATTAGCCACATTAAGGCACCATAAAAATATACTTTCGGTAAAACACACACCCTCCATAATCATCGAACTTTGATATCGGAATAGTTGAATGAATAAAAATTCAGGTAACAAGACCCTATCTGTGAGGTTGCGGCACATTTTATATTACCTGTAAAGCTAAGTTGTATTCTAAGTCCAAATTTCGATACAATTTTTTTTGTTAAATAGTGGCATACCTTAGAAACACAAGTAAAATTAAGAACGTTCGATATTTATTTTTTTATCTTGAACAAGGCTCGCGTGATTGTTAAGGAACGCTTGTTTTCTTTCCACAGATTCTTTCCGCTTTGGTTTGGTGATTTTATTGTTCTTCAATTTAAAATTAAACGCGAAAATCTCAGTATGTCATGCATAGAATATATTTAACAATGCCAAGAAAATATTTATGAAAAACGAAAAAGAAAGTCACAGTTCCCCTCAAGGGCGAAGCAGTGAATGCGATAGAAAAAAATGGAATTTCACAAGAAGAACGGCAAGGAGCTAGAAACTTGCTGCGCGCTGTTCAAACACAAAGGACGCAGGAAAATATGCACAATGCGAGTGCGAACTAACAACTGCTACAGCTCGACAATTGGAGCGCGCTGCTGAAAGACTAAAAGCACCAACGAAAAGGACGCACAGCTCTGCACAGGACGAGCGTGAAATGTCACAGTTGTTACATCAACTATGCCCTGCTTTGGCTCTTCTAGCTCGCAGCACACTCCATTCGCATACGTGATCACTGCAGCGAGCAAAGTGATCTTCCTGCGGTCGAGCCGTCAGTCTGAGTGAGTCCGAGTGAGTAATATGTTGGTGAGTTTGAGTCCGAGTGACCGGCTAAGGAAAATTTCGGTGTGTCTGAGTCCGACCGTTTGAGGAAAAATTTGGTGACTGACTCCGAGACAGCCCTAAGCGCAAAATATATTTGCTGACTGAGTCTGAGTGAGCTCTACACTATTTTGCCGACCTATCGTGCTATCTATTCAACTTCAGCATTACTATTAGCCTCGTGTCGGCTCACATTTATACTGCCGTCGATTCACACGTATACTTCAAAGCACTAGCATACATACGCCAGCTCAATATTTATTGATGAAAGGCGTGAGTTACGAAGGGGCAGTGGCGGATCCAGAGGGGGGGGGGCGGTAGGGGCGATCGCCCCCTCCAAAGCCTGTGTCAGCCTGCCCCCCTTTTCTGCTGTGCCTGTCACCCACCTTCTTTATCAAGTTGTTTCGTCTACCATTACACAAAAAGGGGAAGGATAATCTTGCCCCCGCCCTCTACCTCTCTTCTCATCCCTACTCTACCACCCCCCCTCCGGTCAGATGAAAGAACCGCCCTCCCCAAAGTTGGCACCTGGATCCGCCCCTGCGAAGGGGGGGGGGGCGGTAGGTGGCGTCAATTTCGCCGCGCCAGCTTTCATAAAAAGTTCTTTATAAAAATACTCGTGTTAGTCATCTCTATCAATAAAACTGTCTTTTTTGGATTGCAACTAATGATAACTCATATCTGAAGGTACGACATGAAAAGGCGCCAAGTAGAGCCCCAATTATTCGAGATATTGGTGTTAAAGAGCATTGGAGCCATGGTCGAAAACGCCAAATACAGGCTAACGGACTCATGAGTCGACTCGCTCAGACTCACTCATACTCAGATAGAGCGGTGAGTATGAATCTGAGTCAGTCG